>NC_052157.1:72495739-72679492 GCF_902713615.1 Scyliorhinus canicula
TATCCACTGAGGCCTTGGCTGATGACGCCCATACGGAGGCCTCAGACCAACGCGGACACCCTTTACAATGAGGCCCATGCAGCAACCAGGGGTGTGGTGGAGCACTGCTTTGGTCTGCTGAAAATGAGATTCAGATGCCTGGACCGCTCCGGAGGGGGCCGGAGGGGGGGGGGGGGGGGCCGACAGGGTCGCTCGCATTGTTGTGGTCTGCTGTGCACTGCGCAACATCACAATGCAGAGGGGAGATGTCCTGGTGGAGGAGTCGGAGGAAGAAGCCACTGGCAGTGGTGCCAATGCTGAGGAGGAGGAGGAGGAGGAGGTGGAGGTTGAGGAGGAGGAGGTGGAGGAGGTTGGTGGTGCGTCGGGCGCAGCACAAAGACACGACCCGGGTGCTGGTAATGTCCAGGAGGCTGCACGACGGACCCGGCGAGGACAGCGGGCACGCGATGCGTTGGTGGCTGCAAGATTCACGCATCGCGTGCGACGGCATCGCTGAACACTACCACTACCACCTGCATCGCCAGTCGTGCAGACGGACAGCGTACAACTCCACCACCAACCCCCCCCCCCCCCCCCCCCCCCGGCACGCTCATGTACACTGCTCCACTTCGACACTCCATCACGTGCCGCGTGGGGTAGCTGGCGTCGGAGTGCCGAGGACTACGGCGTCCGACTGGGTGGGGGAGGCGAAAGGATGACCCACCCGTCACCATCACGATCCCCGTGGCAACAGAAAAATCACAGTCTTACAAGTTAGGTGCAACAGTGAGTTAATGGTGAATATTTGTACAGATGCCCATAGCCCTACAACTAAACTGTGCCCTTCACCCGTGCCAACTTACTCAGGTGTCCCTATTCCTTGCCTTATGGGCCCTACCACTACGTCTAAGTGAATCCCCAGATGGTACAGCAGGAGTGGAGGCGGACTGCTAAGAATCACGTCCGTGACATGTCTCCCCGTCGGCACTCGTTTCCTGGGGCGGACCCGGCCTTGATGGGCCAGGCTGTCCGCGGGCGTTTCGGATGACGTGGTGCCACCCTGCTCTGCCGCTGCCCACCGATGCACCAGGGATGGGACGGGGGCAGGCGGGCGTTCCGGGACGTCCCGTGATGGAGTTAATGGGACGGGCCCAGAACTCCTCCTCCCTTGGGGAGCTGGTGGCCAACGGGCCTCACTGTGGGACGGAGGTGCGAGCGGGGCGGTGCCCCGTCGCCCCACCGACACTGGCGCTGCCAGTCCTGGAGGCTGCAACGGTATCGACCAGGGTCCGAAGGTTCGCAGAGACGGAGTCCAGGGAGTGAGACATTCCCGCCAGGGACTGTGCGACCTCAAACTGTGAGTGCGCGACGCCATCCAGCACGTGCGTCAGGCAGTCGATGCTCTCCGCGACTGACTGCTGGGACTGTGCCATGGCCTGCTGGGAGGCCATGATGACCTGGTGAGACTTGGCCAGGGCCCGTAGCGCGGCAATGTCATGTTGGCTGTGGCGAATTGCTGCCTGTGAGAGGGCAGCCCTCTCTGGGCCATGGATGACGCGTGCACATGAAGCCCAACGCCTTGCAGAACCTGACCATGGCGATACCGTTTCACCCATTGCCTCGACGCGGACGCCACTATGCGGTGTTGGTCTGGGTGGCTGCCATGAGCGGCACCACTCCCTGCTCCTGGATACGGTTTGACTCCTCTAACTGCAGCATCTGCAGCTGCTGGAAGATGGCCATCATCCGTCATTGTGTCCCTGGGTTTCAAAATGCATCGACTGTCCAGGTGGCTCGAGTAAATCCAGGAACCCGGGAAACATCTGGGCGGCAGCTGGATGCTGGGCCTGGGCAGCCCTCCGACTGTCCAGCCCCTCGGCTGTTCCGACCTCACTGCTGTACCGGCTCAGTTGTGTGGTGCCACCAGACCGTGACCCAGGAGCCATCACTTAATTGCCAACGAGGTGTGTCTCTGGGATAGTGGATGGTGGGGAGACAGCAGTGCTGCAGGCTCTAGGTCTCGTCCGTCAGATATCAGGAGTGTCTGGTCCAGTCATGTCCCGGCGCAGGGCGCACGAGACCATGTACGGTTCAGCATCAGGTGAGTCCGTTGACTGCGTCGCGTCTTCTGTGCGTCTGGGTCCACTGACCCGTCCTGTCCTGTCTCACGGCCCGATCTTCGCGCAACGCACAGCCATGAAAGTCGTCACTGTCCTCCTGTACATCCACCCTTGGCGTGGACCTGGGTGCGGTGGTCGTCGCGGATGGTCGCCTGTGTGTGGCACCAGACGGCCCTGGACGTTCGTCAGCTGGCCCTGGGGAACAGAATGATATGGGGTTAGTTAGACACGCTCGGCCGGGCGTAGGATGGTCCAGTGGGCAGAGTGTGAGGGGAGAGAGGATGGGGGGTCCAGTGGGTAGAGTGTGAGAGGACAGAGGATGGGGGATCCTGTGGGCAGAGTGTGAGGGGAGAGAGGATGGGGGGTCCAGTGGGCAGAGTGTGAGGGGAGAGAGGATGGGGGGGGGGGGGGGGGGGGGGGGTTGTCATGCAGGGTTGTCTCACTTGATTCTGCACCTCCAACCTCGCATTGCGCGACATCCCAGGTGGCAGATCCCCCAGCAAGTCTAGTGCCTCTGCTCGAACACTGTCAGGGGCTGCATAACGGGTGAACCCCTCCAGTTCTGTTGCGCTCCCGGCTGTTGTGAGCAGTCTTGTCCTGTTAGGGGGGCATAGATAGATCATCACAATTAGGCAGGTATCATCAGGGCGTTCAGATATTGGCACAGGGTGGGGGGAAAGTTGCAGCCACAGCATGGCATCTCTCCAGGGGGTTGCAGCGCTCATGTGGGTCTGTGACAACTTTGTTAATCACCCTACTCACTCTGCCCCCCCTCCCCCTGTGCCCACGGGGGGGGGGGGGGGGGGTGATGAGGTTGTGACCTGGGGGCACCCTCATGGCACACACCCTGGCAGCCCTGGTGAGGTCGTGGAGCTTCTTTCGACACTGCTCCCCGGACCGATGGGTCTGCCCTCCAGCACTGACTGCCGTGCCCACCTCGCGCCAGGCCAGTCGCACGCCGCTGGAAGGGTGACGATGCATCGTCTTGGGCAGAGGATGCCCCTGCGCTGCTCCACCTCATCGGGGAGGGTCTCCAGGTCCGTATCACGGGACCTCGGGGCTCTGTGGCTCCGACATTTCCCTCCCTCCTTCTGTGCGTGGGATCGCGCCCCTTTACAACGCGGAGCGGCGTCATTCGGGCATCACGCGCTGACGACGCGCATTCGAGTCACGCCCCCCCCCGTGTTCTCGCGGCCCTGATTTTAGCCTTCCCGGGGCTAGAATAGGTCGCGATCGGGGCCGTTTCGCGCCGTCGTTGAACTCGACCGAGTTCACGACGGCTTCCTCGATGCGGCGCGACATCGTAGAATCGCGCCCCTTATTTCTTTGTGTAATGGGCAGCAGGGTAGCAGGGGCAGCAGGGTAGCATGGTGGTTAGCATAAATGCTTCACAGCTCCAGGGTCCCAGGTTCGATTCCCGGCTGGGTCATCTGTGTGGAGTCTGCACGTCCTCCCCTGTGCGCGTGGGTTTCCTCCGGGTGTGCCGGTTTCCTCCCACAGTCCAAAGATGTGCGGGTTAGGTGGATTGGCCATGCTAAATTGCCCGTAGTGTCCTAATAAATACTTAACCTAATAATTCACCTGAAGAAGGAGCCGTGCTCCGAAAGCTCGTGTTTGAAACAAACCTGTTGGACTTTAACCTGGTGTTGTAAGACTTCTTACTGTGCTCACCCCGTCCAACGCCGGCATCTCCACATCATGGCTAATAAAAGTAAGGTTAAGGGGGGGGTTGTAGGTTTACGGGTATAGGGTGGATACGTGGTTTGAGTAGGGTGATCATGGCTCGGCACAACATTGAGGGCCGAAGGGCCTGTTCTGTGCTGTACTGTTCTATGTTCTATGTTCTAATCATTCCTGGAGCAGGTATCCTTTCCTCAAAAGTTTTACAAAATTAAAATAAGTTGGGGTTTCTGTTTAGTATCCCAGCCACTTTGGGGGCTTGGTCTGGGATAGCAATAATAGCAACTTAATTTTTTTTATTTTAATCAAGAACTTCGCATGGGCAGCTCTGTCTCTGTGCGGACACGGGTTGGCTGACTCCTTGTGGGCGTGTCCAAACCTGATTGACAGCGGTGGCGTTGTCTCATCGAGCCCCGGATTGGCTGAGTCCTTTGTGGGCGTGTCCAATCTCTTATACGCCGACATGTCAACATCAATCTCTGATTGACAGCGGTGGCGCTGTCTCGGCGCAGCCCCGGATTTGCTGAGCCCCGTGCGGGCGTGTCCACTCTCTGAGTGACAGTAGTGGCGCTGTCTCAGTGCGGGCACCGGATTGGCTGACCCCTTTGTGGGCGTGTGGAATCTTTGCTGACAGCGGTAACGCTGGGCGTCGATTGGCGGGGGGAGCCCTGTGGGCGTGTCTAGTTGAGCTGTGGAGCACGGACGTGATTGACTGAATGCCCTGCTAATCCCAGGCCGTGAAAATGGCATCGGGCGGAGTGGGGGTCGATAGCGGGAGTACCGGGACAGGAGCGGCCCCGGCAGGTTAGTCCTGAGCGGGCATTTACAATGAGGAAAACAGTTAACTGGGAAGTGGTGACAGGTTCACCAGAAACATGGGATGAGGGGTGCTGGTTACCAGGGAACATGGGGTTGCGGGGTGATGGTTACCAGGGAAACATGGGGTGAGGGGAGATGGTTACCAGGGAAACATGGGGTGAGGGGAGCTGGTTACCAGGGAAACATGGGGTGAGGGGAGCTGGTTACCAGGAGAAACATGGGGGAGGGGAGTGGTTACCAGGGAAACATGGGGTGAGGGGTGCTGGTTACCAGGGAAACATGGGGTGAGGGGAGCTGGTTACACGGAACCATGAGGTGAGGGGGAGCTGGTTACCAGGGGAAACATTGGTGAGGGGAGCTGTTACCAGGGAAACATGGGGTGAGGGGAGCTGGTTACCAGGGGAAACATGGGGTGAGGGGTGTGGTTACCAGGGAAACATGGGGTGAGGGGGAGCTGGTTACCAGGGGAAACATGGGTGAGGGGAGCTGGTTACCAGGGAAACATGGGTGAGGGGTGCTGGTTACCAGGGAAACATGGGGTGAGGGGAGTGGTTACCACGGAAACATGAGGTGAGGGGAGGCTGGTTACCCAGGGAAACATTGGGTGAGGGGAGTGGTTACCGGGAAACATGGGGTGAGGGGAGCTGGTTACCAGGGAAACATGGTGTGTAGGGGAGCTGGTTACCACGGAAACATCGGTGGTGAGGGGAGCTGGTTACCAGGGAAACGTGAGGGGAGCTGGTTACCAGGGTAACATGGTGTGAGAGGGAAGCTGGTTACCATGGAAACATGGGGTCAGGAGAGCTGGTTACCAGGTAAAACTAGTTGCCAGGAAAACATGGAGTCAGGGGGTTGCTGGTTACCAGCTGGTATGGGGGCTGGTTTTAACACAGTGGGTTAAACAGCTGGTTTGTAATGCAGAACATATTGCCAGCATCCGCGGGTTCAATTCCCGTCCCGGCCTCTGCGAACAAGCCCCGCTGGAATGTGGCGACTTGGGGCTTTCTCACTGTAACTTCATTTAGGGATACGGACCCCAGAAATATAGAAGATTTTCATTTAGATGGGCAGCATGGTTGGTGCAGGCTTGGAGGGCCGAAGGGCCTGTTCCTGTGCTGTACTTTTCTTTGTTCTTGGTTCTTTGAAGTCTACTTGTGACAATAAGTGATTATTGTTATTACCAGGGAAATAAGGGGTCGGGGTTGCTGGTTACCAGGGAAACCAGTGACCAGGGTGATGTCTAGGAGGGAAACCTGGAGAGTGTGTTACCATGGCACATGGAGTGAGGAAATACTGGTTACCATGGAAACCAATCATGGGAAACTTGAGGGTTGTGGAGTTCTGGTCCCAGGCATCATTACCAGGAACAGTGAGTGACTGGTCAGTTACTGTATCTAGGATAATTAAATGTCCCTGTTGATTTTGACCATTTCAAATTGCTATGTCAACATTTTATTATTTGTTTTACTATGTCAACAGTCATAGTAGTGTAGTGCTGACCCAGGCCTGTAGATGGCTCTGAGAAGTTAAGTTTCTCTCAATCTTGGGAGAAACTCCAGACATGACTGTAACAACACTGGGACTAGCTGAACAACAGCTCACAAGAAAGCTTTCACTGCCAAACGTCAGGGGGACACAGACCTTGAACTAACAGCGCATTTAAGGAATTGAAACAGAGGTTATTCTGATAGGCCCCACCTTCTCAACCTTGCCCCCTCACCCTGAGGTGTGGTGATATCGGGTTAAATCCGTACCAGCCTCGCCGGAATGTGGCGACTAGGGGCTTTTACAGTAACTTCATTGAAGGCCTACTCGTGACAATAAGTGATTTTCCATTTTTCATTTCATTTCAAATCACACACAGTCGGCCTTCTACCTGGTGAAAGCAGCCTATGGTCATCTGGGACTTTACCCTTTACTCAGGGAGCAACTCTAATATTTGCCTTTGAGGAAATGTTGCAAATTTGCTATTCCTTTGAGAAATATTCCATGCTCCATTTCTAAACTGATTGTAGGTTTAGGTTTGGATTGATACTGGGGTATGGGAAAGAATGGGGCAGTAGGAATAGTTTGGAATTGGTGCAGAGCTATGGGAAGAGTGGGAGTAGTGTGGGATTGATACAGGGCTATGGGGTGAGAGTCGGACAGTGGGATTAGTGTGGGATTGATACAGGGCTACGGGTGAGAGAGTGAGACTGGGATTGGTGTGGGATTGATAGACAGAAATGGGGAGAGATCAGGACAGTGGGATTAGTTTGGGGAATGGTCCAGGGCTTTGGAAGACAATGTGATGGGTGTGATAAATTTGAGATAATGCAGGGATATAGGGAGAGAGTGGGCAGTGGGATTTGAGATTAATGCAGGCTATAGGGAGAGAGTGGGACAGTGGGATTATTTGGGATTGATATGGGGCTATGGGGGAGAGAGTGAGATAGTGGGTTAGTTTGGGATTGATACAGTGTGATGTGATTAGCTCTGGCACAGAGCCAGCCCCAATACAAGTGGCCATATGATCTCCTCCGTGTTGCAACCTCCATGGTTTCCCTAACCCGATAAAATGTCAGGCACAGTGATTTTGAAGGGGACAAGATTTTATAGGGCCACAAAGGGGTCCATGCCGTGTGGTTCAAAGAAACTTAGTTTATTTTATTTACTGGCGTTGCAATTCCATGTTGGGATGAGGCCATTTGCTGGCATTTATTACCCATCCCTCGAAACTTAGTTATTTATAATAACTATTATTATATATCACATGTAACATCCCAACTGGGTCTGCCTTGCTGGGGCTGGTTTAGCACAGTGGGCTAATCAGCTGGCTTGTAATGCAGAACAAGACAGCAGTGCCTGAACAGGTTGTACGGAATGTGGCGACTCGGGGCTTTTCACAGTAACTTCATTGAAGCCTACATGTGACATAAAGTTATTATTATTATTATTATTATAACGGGCCGGCTTTTATATAACCTACAACTATACGTTGTTAGAGGTCGCCCACTCCCTATTCTGCGTTGTCCATGGGGAAGTTAATTCTTCCCACCCCATAACGTACTTGTGGTTATATTACACAATCTCTGCTTTGGGTGAGGCAAGTGCCGGTGTCGGCAATGGAACTGTCAAAGGATGTAATGGATCACAACATTTCCTCAAAGGCAAATATCCGCCCAGCTCTTCAGTGTGTCGACTCGTTAAGTGCCTTGTTCGTTCAAGGCCTGCCTGTCCCTGGCCCTTGGCAGTGGGAAGCCTGTTTATGAGCTGCGGTACTGAGTGTAGCAGATTAAACAACTTCTTTAAGGCCTGCCAATCACCATTGTACCCTGGCCAGGCAGATCTGTCCCGACTACCCTCCCCGCCCCTCTTGCCATTGCCCACACTCCTTTTTTTTAACAGACAATTTTATTGAAGTATTTTTGGCATTGTAAACCGTAACAATATACATTAGTGTGCAGATACCAATTACAAAAAACATAGTGCAAATCACAGTACCACTCTCGCAGATAGACCCGCATATTCTTCCCCTACTCTACACTATTCTACCCCCCACCCCTCCACCCCCGCTGACGATTAGTTCCCCGCGAAGAAGTCGATGAATGGTTGCCACCTCCGGGCGAACCTCGTAAGGTGAACTTGATTTTTTCCAAGCCGAGAAAGCTTACCATGTCCAACAGCCATACTTCGGTCCATGGGGGCTTTGAGTCCCTCCACGCCAACAGTATTCGTCGCCGGGCTATCAGGGAGCAAAGGCCACAACGTCGGCCTCTATCCCCTCCTGTACTTCCGGGTCTTCCGACACCCCAAAATCGCAACCTCTGGACTCATCGGCACCCTTATTTTCAGCTCGGTGACGGATGTGGTGGGTGCAGTCTCTGGAGTCTGTAGGCTCAGTGACTGGGTGGGTGGAGTACAATTTTCGTGGCAACTGGAGGGCTCAGTGGACTACGGTGGGGTACAGGACTGAGGGGACTGCTAGGCTAGAGGACTGAGTCTGTGGGGTACAGTCTCTGAGGATGTCGGTAGGTGACTGGGTTGGGTGGGGTACAGTCCCGAGTCTGTCGACTCGGTGACTGGTTGGTGGTGTACAGTCTCTGGAGATGTAGGCCTGGGACTAGGGTGTGGGATACAGTCTCTGGAGAGTGTGGGCACAGTGACTGAGTTGCTGGTGGACAGTCTCTGGAGACTAGGCTGGGTGGAGACTGGTCTCAGGAGACTGTAGGTTCAGTGACGGGTTGGGTTGGGTACACAATCTCTGGAGACTAGGCTCGGTAACTGGCTAGTGGTGTACAATCTCTGGAGACTAGTGCTAGCGGGTGGGTGGGGTACACACTCAGGGGACTGTAGTGGGTGTGACATAGTCTGCAGACTGTAGGCTAGGTGACTAGGCGTTAGCGGTACACTCTGGTGACTGTAGGTTCAATTTGGAGATTGTAGATTCACTGACTGACGTGGGTGGGCTACAGTCTCAGGAGACTTGGCTCGAGGGACTGAGTGTGGGGTACAGTCTCAGGAGACTGTAGGCTTGGTGACTGAATGGGTGGGACACAGTCTTCTGAGCCCCTCCTCCCCTACTTGGCTTCAGTGAGGAAACAAGTGAATTTTCTTGAAACTTGCAATTGTACTTCAGTCGATATCTGTCTGAGAGCTGAAGTGATTGGACAGCTCTATTCCAGATAAAGCTGGGAGTGTGCGTCAGTTACTGGGCCGCCCTGGACCTGTGCTATCTGACATAAGCAATGTGCACAGCCTTGGAGTTTGTTCAGACGAGGTGATAAAAGGACCTGAAGGACAAATAGCGAGTCAGAGCATCGTCAGCTGTACCAGGGCAAAATTTGTGTTCACTGAATTCAGATCTCTCGTTCGAGGAGCAAACTCGGGTTTCCCTCCCTGAGGATTCCTGCAAAGGTTGACTACGGCAGGTAAAATTAATCTTCCATTCTATATTCGTTCCTGTGGTCTGAGCATCGCTGTCAAGGCTGGCGGTTGTTACCCATCCCTGGTTGCCCCTTGAGAAGGTGCCAGTGGGCATCCTTCTTGGACCACTTTAGTCCATGTGGTGTCAGTCTGTCCACAGCGCAGTTCCAGGTTTGTACCCAATGAAGGTTTGACAGTGAAGGGAGAGCCGATTATGTCCAAGTTAGTCTGCGGTGTCGCTTGGATGGGCCCCACCTTTCCGCCCCTCCCCTGACTTTTCCCTACGCCTGTCATGGGTTTCCTTCCTCCATGAGTCTTTTCTCTTCCCACTCCCCCACCATTGAAATTTTCTCATTCCCTCCATCCAGGGGCTGGTTCAGCTCACTGGACTAAATGTTGGCTTTTAAAGCAGACCAAGCAGGCCAGCAGCACGGTTCGATTCCCGTACCAGCCTCCCCGGACAGGCGCCGGAATGTGGCGACTAGGGGCTTTTCACAGTAACTTAATTGAAGCCTACTCGTGACAATAAGCGATTTTCATTTTTCATTTCATCCCAGCCCCCCCCCCCCCCCTCCCCTCCCCATCCCCCTGTCCCTCTAATCCTGTTACCCACAGTTGGCAGATGTTGGTCCTTTTGCACCAGATATTATCCCATTGGATCGCTATTGGCCCTGTGTTTGGGATCAATGCAACCCAAGATCACAACACAAGAATTAGAAGCAGGAGTAGGCCACCAGGCCCTTCAAGCCTGCCCGGACATTCCATAAGATTATTGCCTGATCTATGCTGCCTAAACGTCTTTCCTGTGCCACTTCCCCATAGTCCTCTGTGCTCCTGCTGCTTGTCACTCCGTGGCTGTTGCGCAAATAACTCTTAATACGAGATCTATGTGCGTGGTGTGCGCGCTTCCTGCCCTGAAGCCAGCACCGTTGTATCCAAAGGGTTAGACAAGTGTGAGCGGTCGAATTCATGGTTTCAAAGAGTGCTGTGGGAGGCGGTGAGCTGGATTTCTCCGTTTGGGAAACTAAGTCCCCACACCGGTTTGAAAACGGTGGTGTTTTATGTCAGGAAAACTGGTGCAAAACGGCCATCGATTCCCTGCCTCCGGGGGGGAGGGGGGGGGTAGTAGTCAGGCAGCGTAGAGGTCCCAGCTCTAGCTGCCGATACGGCCTGGAGCATTGCCGGATCCGTGGCCTGTGAATACGCAAAGCGGTGTCTGCAGCAGCCGTGCCGTACTTCATAGCGGGACTCAGCCCACGAACCCGGCTTGCAAAAATAGTACGTCCCCCCCGCTTGGCTGGCTCGCGCGCCCCTAGCCCCAACTAATGCACCCCCTGCCCACAGATCGACCTTCCTCCGACTGTGGCAGCGCTGGACTGAGACCACATGTGTCCCACACTGTCGGGAACTTGGCCGATTGGGTGTGGGCATCAGGCAATGGCCTGAGGCTTGGGCAGCACAGTAGCACAAGGGGATAGCACTGTGCTTTCATAGGCCAGGATCCCAGGTTTGATTCCCTGCTGGGTCACTGTCTATGCGCAGTCTGCACCGTCTGCCCGTGTCAGCATGGGATCTTCTGGGTACTGCGGTTTCCTCCCACAATCCAAAAGATATGCAGGTTAGGTGGATTGGCCAAACTAAATTGCCCTTAGTATCCAAAAAGTTTAGGAGGGGTTATTGGGTTACGGGGATAGGATGGAAGTGAGGGCTTGATGTGGGTTGTGCACACTCGATGGGCCGAATGACGGCGTGCAGGAGTACCCTGCTTTTCGGGAGCAGAACATTGCAAAAGTGGCACCGCCCCCATTTTTTTCGTCATCGGAGATTCTCCGCCCCGTCACCGAACGCGATTCTGGCGGGGATCGGAGAATTCAGCTCAGTGTTTTGATCCGTGTTGCACTGGGAAAGGAGGGAGCTGTTCCGATGGGTAGGCTCTATTTAAACCATAGAATAGAATTTACAGTGCAGAAGGAGGCCATTTGGCCCATCGAGTGCGCACCGGCTCTTGGAAAGAGCACCCTACCTAAGCCCATGCCTTCACCCTATCCTCGTAACCCAGTAACCCCACCTAACCTTTTAGACACTTAAGGGCAATTTATCATGGCCAATCCACCAAACCTCCACATCTTTGGACTGTGGCCGGAGATCGGAGCCCCGGAGCACCCTGAGGAAACCCACGCAGACACTGAGAAAACGTGCAGACTCCCACAGACAGTGACCCAGCTGGGAATCGAAACTGGGACCCTGGAGCTGTGAAGCAACTGTGCTAACCACTGTGCTACCGTGCTGCTCAAATGAATGAGGCTGGTTTCAGTTGCTGCTCCACCCCACACATATACTAAGGGACTAACTGTCTTTTTTGAAATAAATTTAGAGTACCTAATTTTTTTCAATTAAGGGGCAATTTAGCGTGACCAATTTACCTGCGGTGCTCATCTTTGGGATGAGGGGTGAGACCCATGCAGAAACGGGGAAAATTTGCAAACTGCACACAGACAGTGACCCCGGAGCCGGGATCGAACCAGTGTCCTCTGCAACGTGATGCAGCAGAGCTAACCACTGTGCCAACGTGCTGCCCTGATTAACTCTGTCTTAAAATATCAGGGGGAGGATTCAGGTGAAGGAAGGTTTACATATCTAAAAACAAACATCAAGGCCGTTGTGCAGTGCAGCAGCCCGAATAAAGAGAAGCAGAACGGACTGACTGTGAGGGACAGAGAGGGTTTACGGTAATAGTGCAACGACGAATCAGACCAAAGAGGAGAAAATGGTCAAAAGTTAAAGGTGATTTATCTGAATGCTTTTTGAACAATGGACAAATTAATTGTGCAAATTGAGATAAATTAGTTTGACCTAATACCCATTACAGAGAAGTGGTTGCATGGTGACCAAAGGTAGAAAATTTAATGCATGGAAGAAAGCTGTTTTGGGCTGAGTGAGCGAGCAAATCCCACCGTGCCAGCTCTTGGTGGCCCTATCGCCCTGTGGTTTAAATCACTCCCAAGTGCATGTCCAAATACTTTTTTGATGCCATGAGGGTTTCTGCCTTCTGCAACCCTTTCATGCCGTGAGTTCCAGACTGCCCCTAAACCCTCTCGGTGTGCAACCTTTCCCCACAGGTCCCCCTCTAATCTTCCTGCCAGTTGTTTAAAAAAAATTTGTAGTGGAAGCTACAGAGTTTGTTGCGGGGGGGTAGGCGGTGAGGCAGAGGATGGACCCTCCAGAGGGATGCGGACAAGTACAGTGGTTGGGCAAGAGGGTGACAAATGGAGTTAATAAGAAGAAGTATCAGGTTACTTGCTTAAGCAGCAAGAGCAGAGAAACCAATGTACTGTATGCGAGAAGCTAGTAAATGGTGGCTGGAGTTCTCTAGCTGAGGATTCTTTGGTCTCGCCAGCAGCACAGCCCTGCCTGAGGCTCTTCCCAGTGGCATGGGGTGGGTTCAGTAGGAATTCGCATTGACAGCAGCAGGAGCAGAGAATCCCGCCACCGGAGCCACTGAGAAACGTGTAGCTGAGCGGTCGGAGGACCCAGCCTGGTGACTCTTCAATGTTTGTATTTGGAGGGAGTTCGCTGTCCTTGTACTCCATGTGGCTAAATTGCTTTTTATTGCAAAGGCATACAAAAATAAGGAAGCTCTGATGTCATTGGACATTGGTGACCCCGCACCTACAATACAGTTCTTTGCTTCCATATTTTTAAAGAACTATATTCATGGCTCGGGGTTGGGGGGTGGGTGTTAATTGGAAGCAGCAATAGAGGCTCCCGGATTGATTCCTGGGTTGTCCTGTGGGAGCAGAAATTGACTAAAACAGGGGTTTTCGAACTCGGGGTCACGACCCACAGGTGAGTCGTGGACCGGTTTCGGGAAGATCACTTTTAGAAATGCCATACACGACAGAGTTTTGAGACTGCCAGCCATCCCGCGCGTGCATGCCGGATCAAGCAGTGTGCAGGCCCAGAGCCCAGCGGGGTGGACCGCCTCCTGATGTCAACACGCGTGTCCAGGGCAAGGTTTTGTTCTGCAAACAATGGAGTCCTCTTTCCAGAAGCGGCGGCAGAGTGTAGGTCATGTGCCCCAGGTATGCTGATCACGTGATCTGGGCGCGAGAGAGATTCCTCCATTTTGCAGCTGCCAGCAGTGCTAGTGTGAATTCTTGGGCCTTGGTGAACAACCCATGAAGAAGAAGTTGGAAACAGGAACTAAGCAGCAGAAAGATGATTACTTGAGGGACGGGTTATTAATTGTTCCACTGTAAATCAGGATTCAAAGTTCATGTGTGTTATATGCAGGGAAGCAGTAGCAAATTAAAGTTCAAAACCCTCAAAACTTCAAAGACATTTGAAGACTAAACATGGCGAGTTCGAGGACAAACCTCTTTATTTTTTTCAACGGATGCAGTGAGATCTTAAATCATAAGCCGGTCATTATCAGAAATGTAGCACTGAATAACAAAGCAAGTGACATCGTGAGTACCGAGCAGACTCACCTGTCATAATAAAGGTAAGTGAAAATGGTGGGTTGTGAAGTTCAGGCAACATGATTTGCAGGTTTGTTAGCGTGGGTCGTGCAGGGCGGCCAGTGTGGGTTGCGAAGGTCAGCCACTGTGTCCCGAAGGATGTCCGGTTGGTAAAAATGGTTCCCGAGCAAAACAGTTTGAAAAGCACTGGACTAGAATGACCTATATGCTCTGGTGTTTTGACAAATGTGAAGTGAGCTCATTGCAACGCACTCCCCCCCCCCCCCCCCCCCCTCCCCCCCTCTTGATTGGAGAGTCGGGAGCCAAGAGTTTCATGTTGGAGGAGTGGGAGGGTCAGTCATTTTGGATGGAGATGAACAGTTTTATGTCTTCAGTCTGAGGGTTGCGAATCTTCAGAATTCTCTATGCCAGAGTGCTGTGGATGTTCGGTCGCTGAGTAAAGAAAGATCTTTTTTGTCTAAGGGAATTGAGGATTGTGGATGTAAAGCGAGAAGGTGCCAATTGGAGTTTGCAGATCAGTCATGATCTTATCGAATGGCATGAGTAGGCTTGGGAGGAGGGGAGGTGCCCATGGGCCCTTTGCCTGCTCTTTTTCTCTTCTGATGTGGAGATGGCGGCGTTGGACTGAGGTGAGCACAGTAAGAAGTCTTACAACACCAGGTTAAAGTCCAACAGGTTTTGTAACAAACACGAGCTTTCGGAGCACTGCTCCTTCCTCAGGTGAGGAAGGAAGCAGTGCTCTGAAAGCTCGTGTTTGAAACAAACCTGTTGGACTTTAACCTGGTGTTGTAAGACTTCTTAATTTTTCTCTTCTGTTCAGGTTGCAGGTCTGTGATCCTTACTGAAAATAACAACTCACCTTTATCCAACACCTTTATGGTGCAAGGCATGTCCAAAGGTACTTAGTAAATATGTAATTTAAACCAAACATGTGAGGTAATATTGGAATTTGCACCAGTGTCAACACGCGTCCCTCGGATTTCCTGCTCTACGAGACTGACATCAGCAATCAAATGCTTTGACTGCTGCTGTTTCTGTGTTTTGGCACGCTCCACAGAGCAAGTCAGGACCTGAATTAGTCACAGACATCCTGAAATAGCAACAAACGCAATAGCTGATCTTGTTCCTTGTTTACTGGCTAAGCTGCTGATGTGATCTTGTCGCCCAGGTTCATAATCCAGTGTCTCTGAAATTTCACTGTCTGAGCAGACCACGGTGACACAAAAATGAAGTGAAATGCCCTCTGCTCCCCTCCAGCCTGTCCCCCACACCATGGCCAACTTATTCTTCACAATACAGCCCTCGCCCTGGGCATTTGTCTAATTGCTGGAGTACTGGATAAACATACATCTTGTGTGAAAATGCTGAAAAAACCCTCACCATTGCCTTTTGTTATTTCCAACTCTCAAAAGCCTCTGTGGGCTGAGCGCCTGTATAACACTCCTGCTGAAACTTGAGCTCGTCCAACACTCTGGCTGTCGTAGCTTATCACATGGCTGAGCTCCTTCTGTTCACCATCATAACCCTTTTGAGCTCGCTGGCCTTCATTGCCCTCCATGTTCGACAAAGTAATTGATCTGTAAATTCTCATCTTTGTTTTTAATCAGTCTTACGGTCTCATCCTTCCCTATTTCTGTAACACGTCCAGGTCCTACAACCTAGATCCATTACGTCCTAGAGCACAGAAACGGCCCTTCAGCCATTTCATCTGTGCCAGGTCAAAAACGAACCTTCTAACTATTCTAATCCCATTTTGCAGCACTTGGCACATAGCCTTGTATGCCTTGGCATTGCAAATGCAGATCTAAATACTTCTTAAGTGTTATGAGTGTCTCTGCCTCCACTACCTTTTCACGCAGTGAATTCCAAACTCCCACTCACCCTCTGGAGAAAAGGAGTTTCCTCACATTCCCTCTAAATCTCCTGCCCTTTACCTTAAATCTATGCCCTCTGGTCATTGATCCCTCCATCAAGCCGCAAGTAATTAAGAAAGCAAATGGAATTTGGTCCTCCATTGCGAGAGGGATGGAGTTTAAAAACAGGGAGGTTATGTTGCAGCCATATAGGGTGCTGGTGAGGCCACACCTGGAGTACTGTGCACAGTTTTGGTCTCCTTACTTGAGAAACGTTGTACGGGCATTGGAGGGTGTGCAGAGGAGATTCACTAGGTTGATTCCGGAGTTGAAAGGATTGGCTTATGAGGAGAAACTGAGTAGACTGCAACTATACTCATTGGAATTTAGAAGAATGAGGGGGGATTTTATAGAAACATATAAAATTATGAAGGAATAGACAGAATAGAAGCAGGGAGGTTGTTTCCACTGGCGGTGCTGAAATTAGAACTCGGGGGGCATAAGCCTCAAAATAAGGGGAGCAGATTTAGGACTAGGTTGAGGAGAACTTCTTCACCAAAGGATGTGAATCTATGGAATTCCCTGCCCAGTGAAGCAGTTGAGGCTACCTCGTTTGAATGTTTTTACGGCAAAGGTAGATAGATTTTTGAACAGCAAAGGAATAAAGGTTACGGTGAGCGGGCGGGTAAGTGGAGCTGAGTCCACATAAAACTCAGGCATGATCTTATTGAATGGCGGAGCAGGCCGCGAGGGCAAGATGGCCTACTCCTGCTCCTAGTTCTTATGTTTTCTGTTCCTATAATGTGGATCTCTGAAATGCACATCATACTATAACTGTAGCCTAACCAACGTTCCAACATAACCCTTCCTGTCTGTAACCTCCTCCAGCCCTATAATCCTCCCTATATCTGTAAACCTCCTCCAGCAACGACAATCCGTCCAATTTCTGTAACCTCTTCTAACTCCTACAACCCTCCCGACCTCAGTAACCTACACCTGCCCCTTCAACCCTCCCAATCTCTATAAACTCCTCCAGCCCCTACAACCCTCCCTATCTCTGTAACCTCCTCCAGTCCCTACAACCCTCCCTATTTCTGTAACCTCCACCTGCCCCTTCAACCCTCCCTATCTCTGTAACCTCCTCAGTCCCTCCTCAACCTCTGTGCTCCACCAATTATGGCCTCTTGCGCATCCCCTCATTTCCATCGCTCCACCAATGGCGGCCGTGCTTTCAGCTGTCTGGGCCCTGAGCGCTGGAATCCTTTCCCTAAACCTCTCCACCTATGGGTCCCTTTCCTCCTTTCAGATTTTCCCTGCCCAAGCTGTTAGTCACGTGTCCTTGTATCTCTTTATGTAGCTCAGTGTTGAATGTAATTTGGTTATTGCTTCTGTGAACCTCCTTGGGGCCTTTCTGTCTGTTGAAAGTGCAATTCCAATGCATATCATGGTTTCTGCTTCTATTGTTCATAAAGAGTCTCAGAACGTTTAAAGTTTGGACACTTTTCATTCTTTCCAGCTTGGCAAACCCAGCCAGTGTTTAGAAACACTATTTTACTCACAGTAAGTAGATTTAGTTGGCCTCTATTCCTCAACTATATTAATGTGGCCTGCAATGAAGATAATTCCCCTGCCATGTCTTTGTTTTGTAAATATTCTACTCAAAAATAATGAAGCTCCCAGCTGCTGAATTACAGACTCATGAGTCCTGTTTTAAAATTAATTAATGGGATGCGGGCGTCACTGGCTAGGCCCAGCATTCATTTTCCAACCCTAATTGCCCCTTGAGAAGGTGGTGGTGAGCTGCCGTCTTGAACCTCTACAGTCCTTGAGCACCCACAGTGCTGTTAGAGAAGGGTTCCAGGAGGGTTTGACCCAGTGACAGTGAAGGAACGGCCAATATTTCCAAATCAGACTTGGAAGGGAACCTCCAGGCAGTCGTGTTCCCATGTATCTACTGCCTTTGCCCTTCTAAGTGGTATCTGTCCTGGTTTGGGGGGTACTGCTTAAGGAGCCTTGGTGAGTGTGGTAAACCACATTATTGCATGGTGTTTCAGTGAGTTGCTGCAGTGTGTCTTGTAAATGGTATACATGGCTGCCACTGGTGGTGGAGGGATTGAATGGTTGTGGAAGGGGTAGCAATCAGTCCGGCTGCTTTGTTCTGGATGGTGTCTAGCTTCTTCAGTGTTGTTGGAACTGCACTAATCCAGGCAAGTGGAGAGTATTCCATCACACTCCTAATTTGTGCCTTGTCGATAGTCGACAGACTTGGGGAATCGGGAGGTGAGATACTCGCCGCAGGATTCCTAGCCTCTGACCTGCTGTGTCGGTGCACACTCGATAGGCCAATGGCCTCCTTCTGCACTGTAAATTCTACGATTCTATGATTAGGTCTTGGTGATGTGAATGCTTTCCTGCAAACATTCAAATAAAGTACTCACCGTCTCCTAAACAGGTTCCGGAATATTCACTCTCCTCAGTATTTTGTATAATTCTCCCGCCATCACTCTCTCTCTCTCTCTCTCTCTCTCTCTCTCTCTCTCTCTCTCTCCTCACATACGCTCTCTGTATTTTACATAATGCTCACTCGCTCTCGATCTCCCCCCTCACACCTGTGCTTTATAAAATGCTCACTCGCTGTCTCCCCTCACACCTGCTCTCTCTATGCTTTATACAATTCTCACTCACGCTGTTTCCTCTCACACATGCTCTCGCTGTACTTTATATAATGCTCACTCGCACTGTCTCTCTCTCTCCCCTCACCCATGCTCTCTGTGTTTATATAATGCTCACTTGCTTTTTCTCTTTCCGCCGCACACACGCTCTCTCTCTCTGTTTTATATAATGCTCACTTGGACTCTCTCCCCCTCACACGCGCTCTCTGTGCTTTATATAATGCTCACTCGCTCTCTCTCCCCCTCGCATATGCTCGCTCTGTTTTATATAATGCTCACTTGCTTTCTCCCCCTCACACGCGCTCTCTGTGCTTTATATAATGCTCACTCATTCTCTTTCTCTCCCTCACGCACTGTCTCTCTATGCTTCAAATAATGCTCACTCGCTCTCTCTCCCCACACACGCGCTCTGTATTTTATATAATGCTCACTTGCTCTCTCTCGCCCTCACACATGCTCTCTGTATTTTATATAATGCTCACTTGCTCTCTCCCCCACACACACGCTCATTTGTGCTTTATAATGCTCACTTGTTCCCTCCTCCTCCTCACACACGCTCATCTGTATTTCATCATGCTCACTTGCTCTCTCCTCCTCACACACACTCATCTGTATTTCATATCATGCTCACTTGCTCTCTCTCCTCCTCGCACACGTTCATCTGTATTTTATATAATGCTCACTTGCTCTCTCTCCCCTCACATGTGGGGCGCGATTCTCCGATCGCGGTACAGAGTGTCCGCGCCTTCGTGAACGTCGTTGCGTTTCACGACTGCGCGAAACGGGCGCGGGCACTAGCGATTGGGGGCCAGCCTCACTTCCTGGCGCGCACTGGGGGCGGTGTCAACCCGCACATGCGCGGTGTCTTTACGGAACGCGCCGGCCTCGACGCAACATGTTGCAGGGGTTCTGGGGCCAGACGCGGAACAAAGTAGGCCCGGGGGGGGGGGGGGGGGGGGGAGGCTGGTCCGCTGATCGATGGGCCCCGATCGCGGGCCAGACCCCATCGGAGGCCCCCCTCCGGGGACAGAATGTGGTAAACACCACTAGTACACATTGCATGTATTATGGTACTGCCCATGTATGTACAGGTAACTTGGTAAATCACTGCCTGCTGGCTCCTCCCAGCAGATGGCGTATAAAAGTGTGTGCTCCCCTGCGCTGCTCCCATTCTGTTTCCAGCTACAGGACGCACAACATCTTGTGCAATAAAGCCTCGATTGTTTCACCATTCTCGTCTCATGGTAATTGACGGTACATCAATTTATTGCACAAGATTTTAAAAGATGGACTTCCTAATCAAGCCTGATCGCCTGCAGCTGAGCCCTCACGCAGCCAACGCCACGTTCACCTTCAACCACTGGCTAGCCTGCTTCGAAGGCTACCTCAGAGCAGCCACTGAAGAACTCTCGGACCCACAGAAGCTCCAAGTCCTCTACTCACGGGTGAGCCCTGAAATTTCTGAAATGCGCCCACCTACACAGAAGCCATGATGCCACTAAAGGGACATTACATTAAGCCGGTGAATCAAGTGTACGCCAGGCATCTCCTGGCCACAAGATGGCAACTCCCGAGGGAGACTCTGGGCGATTTCTTACGGGCGCTACAGATTCTCGGTAGGAACTGTGACTGCCAGGCAGTTTCGGCAGTCCAACACACCGAACTATTAATCAAAGACGCTTATATCACGGGCATGAAGTCCACAAAAAATTCGCCAGCGACTATTGGAAGGGGGTACGCTCGATCTTGCAGAGACTAGGCAGCTTGAGAATTCACTAGAAGTGGCCTTCCGTAATCTGGAAACCGACACCCCCAACCGCGCGGCACCCTTGTGGGCATCCTGGGCCCCACCAGCTGCCGACCACACCTCACCGCAAGTCTGTGCCACGCGACAGCCAGCCAACTCCGGAGGGCCCAAATGTTATTTTTACGGCCAGAGCAAAAAACCCAGGCAGCGCTGCCCGGCGCGGAGCAGGACCTGCAACGGGTGCGGGAAGAAGGGCCACTTTGTTTCCATTTGCCTGGACCGGTCAGTCGCCGCTGTTTCCAGGCCCGGCATTGCTACACCCCCCACGTGTGATCCAGGGGCACCGCCATCTTCTCCACCACAGGCCACGTGCGGCCCGTGGGCGCCGCCATCTTCTCCACCACAGGCCACGTGCGGCCCGTGGGCGCCGCCATCTTCTCCACCACTGGCCACGTGTGGCCTGTGGGTGCCGCCATCTTTGATGCCGCCGCCATGTGCGCCCCATGGGCGCCGCCATCTTGGACACGCCTCAGGACCCCTGCCCAACGGGCCGTTCGCTGCCCGCTGATACCTCCACCGCCGCTGATCGGCCCGGGACCTCCCAACATTTTCCGCTGCTCCCTCCATCACCTGGATCAGTCTCGGCCCCACAACCTCGCGACCGCTACGACAACGGTAAAGATCAACGGGCATGAAACGACCTGCTTCTTTGACTCCGGGAGCACAGAGAGTTTCATCCACCCTGCTACGGTAAGGCGCTGCTCCCTCCCACCAGAAAATCTCCCTGGCCTCCGGATCTCATTCCGTGGAAATCGGGGGGTACTGTGCCATGACCCTCACCGTTCCAGGCGTAGGTTTCAGCAACTTCAGGCTCTACGTCCTCCCCCCATCTCTGCGCTGCTCTGTTACTAGGTCTTGATTTTCAGTACACCTCTAAAGTCTTATTTTGAAATTTAGCGGACCCCCCCCCCCCCCCTCACCGTCTGTGGCCTCACAACCCTTAAGGTCGATCCACCTTCACTGTTTGCAAACCTCACCCCGAACTGTAAGCTCGTCGCCACCAGGAGCAGACTGTACAGTGCGCAGGCCAGGGCCTTTATCAAGTCGGAGGTCCAACGGCTTCTGCGGGAGGGGATCATTGAGGCCAGCAACAGCCCTGGAGAGCTCAAGTGGTGGTAGTAAAGACTGGGGAGAAGCACAGGATGGTCATTGACTACAGTCAGACCATCAACCGGTACACGCAGCTCGACACGTACCCCTCCCATGCATATCTGACATGGTCAATCAGATTGCGCAGCATCGAGTCTTTTCCACAGTAGACTTGATGTCCGCCTACCACCTGCTCCCCATCCGCCTGGAGGACAGCCAATACACTGCCTTTGAAGCAGCTGGCTGCCTCTATCATTTCCAGAGTTCCCTTCGGCGTCACCAATGGGGTTGCGGTGTTCCAGCGAGAGATGGACTGAATGGTTGACCAGTACGGGCTGCGGGCCACCTTCCCGTACTTGGATAATGTCATCATCTGCGGTCACGATCAGCAGGACCACGACGCAAACCTCCAAAAATTCCTCCATACTGCCAAACTCTTTAACCTCACCTACAATAAAGAGAATGCATGTTCCGCACCAACCGCTTCGCCATCCTTGGCTACGTTGTGGAAACTATAGTCCAAGGGCCCGACCCCGACCGCATGGCCCCCTCCTGGAACTCCCTCTCCCACACTGCCCCAAGACCCTGAAACGATGCCTGGGGTTTTCTCATATTACCCCACGGTTTTTTCTCTGACGGCTGAGGCCCGCCAGGCCTTCAACCACATCAAGACGGACATCGCCAAGGCCACGATGCACGCAGTCAATGAGACCCTTCCCTTTCAGGTGGAGTACGCTGCATCTGATATAGCTCTGGCCGCCATCCACAACCAGGCGGGCAGACCCATGGCTTTCTTTTCCTGCACCATGCCTCCGAAATTCGGCACTCCTCTGTCGAAAAGGAGACCCAAGCCATTGTGGAAGCTGTGCGACATTGGAGGCATTACCTGGCCGGCAGGAGATTCACTCTCCTCACTGACCAACTGTAGGTTGCCTTCATGTTTAACAATACGCAGTGGGGCAAGACCAAAAATTACAAGATCTTGAGGTGGAGGATCGAGCTCTCCAATATAACTATGAGATCCTGTATCGCCTGGGGAAGCGCAATGAGCCCCCTGATGTCCTATCCTGCGGTACATGTGCCAGCGCACAAGTGGCCGACTCCGGGCTCTCCATTATGACCTCTGCCACCCAGGGGTCACCCGGTTCCTTCATTTCGTCAAGGTCCGCTACCTGCCCTACTCCTTTTGAGGAGGTCAGGACCGTAACCAGAGACTGCCAAGTCTGTGCAGAGTGCAAGCCGCACTTCTACCAGCCAGATAGAGCGCACCTGGTGAAGGCCTCCTGCCCCTTTGAGCGCCTCAGCATGGACTTCAAAGGGCCCCTCCCCTCCACCGACTGCAACGTGTACTTCCTCAACGTAATTGATGAGTACCTAGCCGGCACCTAGCACCCACTGGGTTCCCACCCACAACTCCTGACCTGATCCCGCTCCCCCAACCGGTTGCTTCAGTCACCCCTGCGCCACCCACCCCCCACCAGCGAACCTCACCGCAGCACCCACCCCAGCAGGATCCGTCTCCTCACTGGATCCACTAAGGGATGACAAAGTAGATGACAACATGCTCCCGGAGTCCACGTCGGCGCCCACATCACCACCAGGACTGAGGGGATCACAGCGGAGGGTCAGAGCCCCCGACAGAGTAATGTTTTCTTCAACCCCCCAGACTCTTTTTTTAAACAGGGGGTGAATGTGGTAAACACCACTGGTAACACATTGCATGTATTAGGGTACTGCCCAGTATTACAGGTACCATGGTAAATCCCTGGCTGCTGGCTCCTTCCAGCAGACGGCGTATAAAAGTGTGTGCTCTCCTGCGCTGCTCCCATTCTGGTTCCAGCTACAGGAGGCACAACATCTTGTGCAATAAAGCCTCGATTGTTTCACCATTCTCGTCTCGTGGTAAATGACGGTACATCCCAGAGCCCCCCCCCACCCACAGGCCGCCCCCCGACCCTTCGTGCAGAGTTCCCGCCGGCAGCGTCCAGGTGTGGACGGTGCCGGCGGGACTCTGCATTTTCCGCACTGCCGTTTGGCCCATCGGGCCGCAGAATCGGTGGCCCGGCCTTGCACAGCGGCCGTGACTGGCGCTGCGCCAAACCGCCGGCGCAAGTGGCGCCGATTCTCCACACCTCGGAGAATCGCGTGCCGGCGTTGGGGTGGCGTGGCACGGTTGTGGCGATTTTCTGGCCCGGCGCGGGGCTGGGAGAATCATGCCCAGTCTTGTGTTTTGTATAATGCTCACTTGCTCTCTCTCTCTCTCTCTCTCTCTCTCTCTCTCTCTCCCACCTCGCATCTGCTCTCTCTGTGCTTTACATAATGCTCACTCACTCTCTCTTCCTCACATACGCTCTCTCTGTGCTTTAGATAATGCTCAATCGCTCTCTCACTCTTAGCCTCACAAATGCACTCTGGGTGCTTTAAATAATGCTCACTCGCACGCTCTCTCTCTCTCTCTCTCTCTATCTATCTCTAATCCTCACACACACTCTCTGTGCTTTATATAATGTTCATTCACTCTCTCGTTCTCCCTCTCACACACTCTCGCTCTGAATTTATATAATGCTCACTCGCTCTCTATCTTTCACACACACTCTCAGTGTGTCCTCTCCCACTGCCCTCAGCGGGGAAGCACGTACTCCACGAGGCTCATGGGGAGCCTAATTGGTGCGGCCCCATGGTTATAACACATGCTCTCTCTCCCCTCAGACTCACTCTCTGTACTTTATATAATAAAGCGTGGCACGGTACCACAGTGGTTTGCACTGTTGCTTCACAGCTCCTGGGTCCCGGGTTCGATTCCCCGCTGGGTCACTGTCTGTGCAGAGTCTGCATGTTCCCCCTGCCTGCGTGGATTTCCTCCGGATGCTCCGGTTTCCTCCCACAGTCCAAAGATGTGCAGGTTAGATGGATTGGCCATGCTAAATTACCCTTAGTGTCCAAAAAGGTTAGGTGGGGTTACTGGGTTATGGAGATTTGGTGGAGGTGTGGGCTTAGGTAAATTGCCCTTTCCAAGGGCCGGTGCAGACTCGATGGGTCGAATGGCCTCCTGCACTGTAAATTCTGTGATTCTATGATAATAAGAACAAAGAACAAAGAAAAGTACAGCACAGGAACAGGCCCTTCGGCCCTCCAAGCCCGTGTCGACCATGCGGCCCGTCTAAACTAAAACCTTTTGCACTTCCGGGGTCCGTATCCCTCTATTCCATCCTATTCATGTATTTGTCAAGATGTCCCTTAAATGTAACTATCGTCCCTGCTTCCGCCACCTCCTCCGGCAGCGAGTTCCAGGCACCCACTAGCCTCTGTGTAAAAAAACTTGCCTCGTACATCTCCTCTAAATCTTGCCCCTCGCACCTTAAATCTATGCCCCCTAGTAATTGACCCCTCTACCCTGGGAAAAAGTCTCTGAATATCCATTCTATCTATGCCCCTCATAATTTTGTAGACCTCTATCAGGTTGCCCCAACCTCCTTTGTTCAGTGAGAACAAACCGAGTTTATTCAACCGCTTCTCATAGCTAATTCCCTCCATAGCAGGCAACATCCTGGTCAATCTCTTCTGCACCAAAGAGCAAAGAAAAGTACATATAATGCTCGCTTGCACTCACTCTCTCTGTACATTAAGTAATACTGTCACTCTCCATTTATATAATGCTATCTCCAAGCTTTGTGCATTAGGCAATTGTCTCTCTCTTTCGCTCTCTTGCTCTCTCTCCCACTCAAACATGCTCTTTCTGTGCTTTATATGCTTGCTTGCTCTTTGTCTACCTGTACATTAAGTAATACTAAGTAATACTGTCATCCTATTTACATAATGCTGTCTCCAACCTGTGTGTGCATTAGATAATTCTCCTATACCCCCCCCCCCCCGCCCCGCTTCTCTGTGCATTAATTGGTACTATCTTATATCATTTCTGTTAAAGTTGGTTGCCTGTTGAATGTCTCTTAATGAGTAATATTTTGGCTGTGAATCATACGAGGACATAGTGACACCGCAGAAATGTTTTGAAATTCAGTCAAGTGTTGAGTGCCTGTAGTCCGGCAGCAAGGTGAGAACAGGCCCACAGTTCGGTAACAGGGTGAGAACAGGCCCACAGTCAGGTAACAGGGTGAGAACAGGCCCACAGTCAGGCAGCAGGGTGAGACAGGCCCACAGTTAGGCAGCAGGGTGAGAACAGGCCCACAGTCAGGTAACGGGGTGAGAACAGGCCCACAGTCAGGCAACAAGGTGAGAACAGATGCACAGTCAGGTAACAGGATGAGAACAGGCCCACAGTCAGGTAACAGGGTGAGAACAGGCCCACAGTCG
Source organism: Scyliorhinus canicula (assembly GCF_902713615.1). Classification (NCBI taxonomy): domain Eukaryota; kingdom Metazoa; phylum Chordata; class Chondrichthyes; order Carcharhiniformes; family Scyliorhinidae; genus Scyliorhinus; species Scyliorhinus canicula. The sequence goes on from NC_052157.1 coordinate 72,521,456, forward strand.
GGCAACAAGGGTGAGAACAGGCCCACAGTTAAGCAGCAGGGTGAGAATAGGCCCACAGTGGTAACGGGGTGAGAACAAGTCCACAGTCAGGTAACAGGGTGAGAACAGGCCCACAGTCAGGCAGCAGGGTGAGAACAGGCCCACAGTCAGGTAACAGGGTGAGAACAGGCCCACAGTCAGGTAACAGGGTGAGAACAGGCCCACAGTCAGGTAACAAGGTGAGAACAGGCCCACAGTCAGGCAGCAGGGTGAAAACAGATGTACAGTCAGGTAACATGGTGAGAACAGGCCCGCAGTCAGGTAACAGGGTGAGAACAGGCTCACAGTCAGGCAACAAGGTGAGAACAGATGTACAGTCAGATAACAGGGTGAGAACAGGTCCACAGTCAGGTAACAGGATGAGAACAGGCCCACAGTCAGGTAACAGGGTGAGAACAGGCCCACAGTCAGGCAGCAGGGTGAGAACAGGCCCACAGTCAGGCAGCAGGGTGAGAACAGGCCCACAGTCAGGCAGCAGGCTGAGAACAGGCCCACAGTCAGGCAGCAGGCTGAGAACAGGCCCACAGTCAGGCAGCAGGGTGAGAACAGGCCCACAGTCAGGCAGCAAGGTGAAAACAGGCCCACAGTCAGGTAACGGGGTGAGAACAGGCCCACAGTTAGGTAACGGGGTGAGAACAGGCCCAAAGTCAGGTAACAGCGTGAGAACAGGCCCACAGTCGGGCAACAAGGTGAGAACAGATGCACAGTCAGGTAACAAGGTAAGAACAGATGCACAGTCAGGCAACAGGGTGAGAACAGGCGCACAGTCAGGTAACAGTGAGAATAGGGCCACAGTCAGGCAACAGGGTTAGAACAGGCCCACAGTCAGGTAACGGGTGGAGAGCAGGCATGTGCCCACTTAGATGGCAGATCAAGCTGTCCCCCACCCCAATAACACTAACCGCTGAGTGTGACGCTGGCAGGAGATACACTCAAGGAATGCTACTCTGTTGCCGGTCTCATTTTGCTTCCTGTCAAACAAACCGCAAACTCTTCTAATCCCCACCCAACCTTTAGCTGGGTTGGACTGTGTCCATCATAAACAGTGAAGGGGAGGGAACATCATTCATGTCCGGATCCATATTGCTGAGGGCCTGGAGCCCCATGTAAAACATACTGGGTAAGGGTGGCAGATTTTCCCTAAAGGAACATTAGTGAACCAGATGGGTCCTTAAAACCAATCTGTTAATTACATGAGCATCATTATTGAGTCTAGTTTTTTTCTTGATTTATTTAATTAACTGAATTCCAATGGCCCCAGTAAGGCAAGATTTAACCTCTGGACCCTCGTTCAGTAATTCAGATTACTTGCCCAGTAATCTAGCCCCAAGCTCCTTTATCAACTGGACTGAGTATCAGAGAGAATCTGGCACTTGTCGGAGAGCTTGGTCCAAGAGGTAGATTTGCAAGAGCTCTTTAAAAGAGGCGAGTGAGAGAGAAGTGGTTTAAGGGAGGGAATTCCAGAGACTGGGGTCCTGGCAGCTGAAGGCACGGCTGCCAATGGTGGAGCGATTTTTAAATTCAGGATGCACAAGGGGCCAGAATTAGAGGAGTCTAGAGACCTTGGAAGCATTTGAGTTGGGAAATGTCACAATTTTCGGGGATATAATTTTGATGTGACAACTGTAACTATATTCAAATACTTAAATGGCTGTAAAACCCTCTGGGTGTCATAGAATTTACAGTGCAGAAGGAGGCCATTCAGCCCATCGAGTCTGCACTGGCTCTTGGAAAGAGCACCCTACCCGAGGTCAGCACCTCCACCCTGTCCCCATAACCCAGTAACCCCAACCAACACTAAGGGCAATTTTGGACACTAAGGGCAATTTATCATGGCCAATCCACCTAACCTGCACATCTTTGGACTGTGGGAGGAAACCGGAGCACCCGGAGGAAACCCACGGACACATGGGGAGGATGTGCAGACTCCGCACAGACAGTGACCCAAGCCGGAATCGAACCTGGGACCCTGGAGCTGTGAAGCAATTGTGCTATCCACAATGCTACCGTGCTGCCCGTGTCCTGTAGTCATGGTTGCCGCTGTGTGAATGCACATCGTTCTGTGTGTGTCCAAATCATGAGGCTGGGGGCGCTTGGGAGCTGAGATTGCAGGTGTTGCCGTTCCTATGGGCCTGGAGATCTGGCCCCCTCCACCCCCCAGCCCACCCAAAAAGCTCTCGAGGCTGGAAAGGTCCATTGAACATTTTAAGAATGTTGAGTATTAAAGGAGATAAACCCAACATGGGTAAATGGAGTTAAAAGATACGGATCAGCTCAGTCCTAATTGAACGGCGAGGCGTCTCAAGGAGTTGAATGGCCTCCTCCTGTTCCTGTTGGACAGGCTCAAGAGGCTGAATAGCCCCTTCAGTTCCTGTGGGACAACCGCGAGAAGAACTGAATGGCTTCCTTCTGTTCTTGTGTGACCACATCGAGGAGCTGATTGGCCTCCTCCTGTTCTTGTGACAGGATCAAGAGGCTGAAAGGCTTCCTTCTGTTCTTGTGACAGGATCGAGGGGCACAATTGCCTCCTCCTGTTCTTATGTAACAGGCTTGAGAAGGACTGAATGGCCTCCTGTTCCAAAGGTTCTTAAGGAAGAAAGGTTTGAGACGTTTCATGCTGGAGGGATGTTTGAAAGCTGGAACAGTGCAGTTATAATCACACTGCCCTTTTTTCCCTCTTCAGCCTCTGCTGTGTCCTCCTCGTCCATGGATGTACGGACCATGTTCCTCCTCCTGCACTCCGTAACCGAAGACAACATCCGTTTCTTTCAGCAGAACCCGTCAGAGATGGGACGACGGTTTGTCAAGGCCTTTACACAGATTCAGGAGCACGGCTGTGGTCTACAGCCGGTTGTGCAGAGCTTCACCACAGTCTTCCCCATCTTTGATTTTGATGAGCGGACGCCGGCCAACGGCTACCGCAGCCTGATTAAGGTGGTGCGTTCCTGCATCCTTCACATCATCCACAAGTCCCGTTATATCACTGCGAATCGTCGCAGTATCTTCTTCAGGACCAATCACAACTGCATGGAGGTCGAGGCTTATTGCTCTGCCCTCTGCCAGCTCCGTGCCCTCGTCTACTTTGCCCAGAAGCTCCTAACTGCCAACAAGGACGGCGACCTGTTCTTCGGAGAAGAGAAGGGTCTCTCCGAGGACTTCCTGCACGAGTCCAACTCCATGCACAAGGGCTGCTTCTATGGACGCTGCTTGGGCTTTCAGGTTAGTACATAACACACTTCCATGCCTCTTTCCCACCCTATCTCTGTCACCTCATCCAGCCCTACAATCCCCTTATTACTGTAACCTACTCCAGCCTCTACAACTCTCCCAATCATTGTAACCTCCTCCAGCCTCTACAACCCTCCCTATCTCTCTAATTTCCTGCAGCCCCTACAACCATCCCTATCTCTGTAACCTCCTCCAACCCCTACAACCCTCCCTGTCTTTGTAACCTCCTCCAGCCCCCTACAACCCTCCCTAGCTCTAACCTCCTCCAGCTCCTGCAATCCTCCCTATCTGTGTAACCTCCTATAGCCATCGTAGATCTCTGTCTTAAGCACCTCACAGGAGGTGTTGATTAGAAACTGTCCAGCAATTCTTAGTTTAGTTTGCTACTCCATTAATATCAATGTTTCAGCTGTCTGGGCCTCCCAAGCTCCCGGAACCTCTCTGCCGGCTCCTTAAAACATTATCCTTTGACCCAACCTTGGTCACATGCCTAAGAGCTGCTCACATGGCTCAGAGTCCATTTTGCTTTTGTTGGATGCTCGCTCCCTTGAAGCACTTTGGGACATTTCAAGTAGGTTCCTCGCAAGGCTGCTGTGTTACGAGACGTGGGCTAGTGCGTGGTCAATTCCAGCCCCACAGGCCCCTGAGTCCCAACACAAATGAATTAACCAATAATTTGCATATTTTCCTGAGATCTTTGACTCTTTACTGCTCCAATGAGTCACAGGCACCATATTTGTAGCTAAAACATTTTAGAAAAAGCTGCTGATTTATAACAGGTGAAGAGTTAGACATGTAATTGTAATAATAGAACAACGGTCTGCTAGTCTAATTCTTCCCTTAACCCTGTCCCACCCTCTATCCAGATGATCATTCCAGATTGCAAGGGGTCGAAATATCTCGGTTGGTCTGGATCTTTTAGTATTGCCTTCAATTAGACCTCGTGGGCTGCAGGAATTCTTCTGGAGAGTCACCTTCACTTGTATAGGTCTCCTCCAGATTGACTCTTGTCTCACTGGGATTATATTAGAATTCTCTACCTGAGAATTTACAGCAGTGTCTGTGGTAAACCACTGTATTGCATTGTGTTGTGTTATACATGCCTGGGCTTGTCCCGGCTGGCTCCGCCTGTGGCTCGTCCCCTCGGGCTCATGTATAAAGGTGGCTAGTCTCCGCCTTCGACCCAGTTCGGGACCAGAGGCCAGGAGGCTTGCTGTTTTAGTGTATTAAAGCCTCAGTTACGTACATCATCGTCGTGTGTTTATTGAGGCATATCAATTTAATACACTAAACTTCTAAGATGAACTCATCACTCAAGCCTGATCTTCTACAGCTGGACCCACAGGCAGCCAACGCCATGGAATCATTCAAGCAGTGGCTTAAGCTGCTTCGAAGCGTATCTTGGATCCTTCACCGAAGACCTCCAGAAGAAGCAGGTGCAATGCATGGTTGAGCCCACGAGTCGTTCTTCTCATCAGGGACGCCCCTCGTATGCGGAGGCAATAGTGCTGCTGAAGGGACAATATGTGAAGTCCGTTAACGAGATGCATGCTAGGCACTCCTTGACACGAGACGACAACGCCCCTGGGGAATCACTTGCAGAATTCCTGCGTGCGTGCGTATACTCTGCCGGAACTGTGATTGCCAGGCAATATCAGCTACCCAGCACGCAGAGCTGCTGATCAGGATACTTATGTCGCAGGCATGAAATCCAAACTATATCCGCCAGCGATTACTAGAAGGGGGTACACTCAGCCTCCCAGAGAGAGTGCAACTCTGCAACTCGCTGGAGGTGGCCTCCCAGAACATGGAGACCGACACCTTCGACCTCGTGGACCTCATGGGCCGCAGCCATCATCCACCCGGGTGTGGATGCAAGCCTGTTCCGCACAGCAGCCCGCCAATGCCGGAAGCCCGAGGTGCTACTTTTGCAGCCAGGGTATCACCCCAGATAACGCTGCCATACACGGAACCGACTTGCAACGGAGTGTGGGAGGAAGGGCCACTTTGCAAAAGCCTGCCAGGCACGATCTTCCGCTCAAACCTCTAGGCCCAGCAGCACTGCCTGCTGCCTGTCCAGGCCGCCCCGAGCTGCCGCACCACCTGCCATGTGCGACCTGTGGGCGCTGCCATCTTCAGTTTTGGCTGCCACATGCGACCCATGGAGGGCCGCCAAGTTGGATGCCATCGCCGCTGCCACCCACGACCCATGGGTGCCCGCCATCTTGGAAGCCTTCGCCAATGCCTCCCGCCACGCGCGACTCATGGGTGCCGCCATCTTGGAAGCCTCGCCATGCCTCCTGCCACGCGCGACTCATGGTGGCCGCCATCTTGGGACCATTCCGCAGCCTCCCGGGAGCCCAGCTCACCCGACCATACGCTGGCCGCCGCTAACCTCCGACCGGCCTACCACCGCTTTCCCGAAGCTTGCCTCCTCACGTTCGACCAGATCCCCGGCCTCATCACCTCACAAGTCCTAACGATGACTGTCCGGATCAACGGGCACGTGACAGTCTGTCTTTTCGACTCCGGGAGCACCGACAGCTTCATACACCCAGATACGGTAAGACGCTGCTCCCTCCCAATCTTACCCGCGACCCATAAATCTCCCTGGCTTCCGATCCCACGCAGTAGAAATCCGGGGTTACTGTTGTCGCGACCCATACTGTACAGGGCATACAGTACGCTAACTTCAAACTCACATCCTTCCCCACCTCTGCGCTGCCCTATTACGGGGCTCGATTTCCAGTGCCACCGCCAAAGCCTTACTTTAAAGTTCGGTGGACCCCCCCAACCATCTGCTTCCCCAACCCTCGCGACCCTTAAGTGCGCTCCTTTTATGGGCGTAAGCCCATCGCTACTAGGAGCAGACGATACAGTGCTCGGGACAGGGCCTTTATCAGGTCGGAGGTCCAGCGACCTCCTGCAAAAGGGGATCATTGAGGCTCATACCAGTCCCTGAGAGCCCAAGTGGTGGTCGCCAAGACTTGGGAGAAGCACCAGATGGTCATCGATTGCAGTCAGACGATCAACTGGTACACGCAGCTAGATGCGTACCCCTCCCCGCATATCTGAAATGGTCAACCAGATTGCGCAGTATCGAGTCTTCTCCACAGTTGACTTGAAGTCCGTGTACCACCAGCTCCCTATCCGCCCGGAGGACCGCCAATACACTGCCTTTGAAGCAGATGGCTGCCTCTATCACCTCCTCAGATCCCCTTTGGCGTCACCAATGGGGTCCTCGGTCTTCCAAAGAGAAATGGACCGAATGTTGACCAGTACAGGCTGTGGGCCACATTCCCGTACATAGACATGTCACCATCTGCGGCCATGACCAACAGGACCATGACGAAAACCTCCGGCACTTCCTCCACACCGCTAAACTCCTGAACCTCACCTATATAAAGAAAAATGTATTTTCCGCACAACACGCCTAGCCATCCTCGCTACGTCATGGAACACTGAGTCCTAGGTCCCGACCCTGACCGCATGCCCCCTCCTGGAACTCCCCCAAGGCCTTTAAGAGATGCCTGGGGTTCTTCTTGTACTATGCCCAGTGGGGTCCCCAATTATGCAGACAAGCCCCGTCCACTTACCAAATCCAGCATTTTTCCCCTGGCGACTGAGCCTGACTGGCCTTCAATCGCATCAAGGCAGATATTGTCAAAGCCGCGATGCACGCTGTGGACGAGTCCATCCCATTCCAGGTGGATAGCGATGCGTTGGACTTTGATCTGGCCACTGCCCACAACCAGGCGGGAAGGGGCGTGGCTTTCTTCTCTCCCGTACCCTCCTTGCCTCCGAAATTCGACACTCCTCCATCGAAAAGGAAGCCCAAGCCATCGTAGAATCTGTGCGAACATTGGAGGCATTACCTGGCCGGCAGGCGATTCACTCTCCTCACTGACCAATGGTCGGTTGCCATGTTCAATAACGCACAGCGGGGCAAGATCAAGAATGACAAGATTCTGAGGTGGAGGATCGAGCTCTCCACCTACAACTACAAATATCCTTGTATTGACCTGGGAAGTTCAATGACCCCCAGATGCCCTTTCCCTGCTGTACATGTGCAGCGCACCAAGTAGACCGACTCCGGGCCCTCCACAATGACCTCTGTCACCCGGGGGTCACCTGTTTTTTTTTCACTTCCTCAAGGCTCGCAAACCTGCTTTACTCCACCGAGGAGGTCAGGACCGTGACCAAGGGACTGCTAGGTCTGCGCAGCAGTGCAAGCTGCACTTCTATCGGCCAGACAGAGCGCACCTGGTAAAGGCCTCTCGCCCCTTTGAGCGCCTCAGCATCGATTTCAAAGGGCCCCTCCCCTCCACAGATCGTAACGTGTACTTCCTCAACATGTTGACGAGTACTCAAGATTCCCCTTTGCCATCCCGTGCCCTGACATGACCTCTGCCACCATTATCAAGGCCCTGCACAGTCTTTCACCCTGTTTGGGTTCCCCGCCTACATCCATAGTGATCGGGGATCCTTCTTCATGAGCGACGAGTTGCGTAATTGTCCTGCTCATCAAGGGCATCACCTCCAGCAGGACGACTAGCTACAACCCCCGGGTAAACGGACAGGTGGACAGGGTAACGCAAGGGTCTGGAAGGCCGTCCTCCTGGCCCTATGGTCCAGAGTCTCCCAGTCTCCCGCTGGCCGGATGTCCTCTCCGATGCGCTCCACTCCATGCGGGGCCGCTCCTGTGTACAGCCACCAATGACAACCCCTCACGAGCGGATGTTCGCTTCCCCAGGAAGTCCACCTCCGGGTCTCACTCCCATCCGGCTGGCAGTCCCAGGGCCCCGTCGTCCTCTGGAAGCATGCGAGGAGCCATAAATCCGACCCCCCTCGTCGAGAGGGTCCTACTCCTCCTTACAATCCACATATGCCTACGTGGCACATCAGGACGGGCTAGACAGGACAACAGTCTCCCTTCGGGATTTGGCACCTGCAGGTTCCCCCAGCGACCATCACGACCACCTCTCGACCCTACACTGTCTTCCCCACCCCTGCCTACCTACCTAACGAACCAGCACCCGCAGGCCCAACGGCGACCATCACCACCACCCCTCCGCCCATACTCCGCCCCCCTTCACTGACTCAACTACTGGTGAAGAAGAAGAACAACACGCTCCCTGACGCGCAGATCTCGACACCGGTGCCCACACTACCGCTGGAACTGAGGCAATCACGGCGGAAGGTCAAGGCCCCACGACAGACTTGATGTTTGAGACCACTTCACCCCCGCCGGACTCGTTTTTTAAACGGGGGTGGATGTGGTAAACCACTGTATTGCATTGTGTTGTGCTGTTACATGCCTGGGCTTGTCCCGGCTGGCTCCGCCTGTGGCTCCTCCCCTGGGGCTCATGTATAAAGGTGGCTAGTCTCTGCCTCTGACCCAGTTCGGGGACCAGAGGCCAGGAGGCCTTGCAGTTTAGTGTATTGAAGCCTCAGTTACGTTCATCACTCGTCATGTGTTTATTGATGGCATGTCAGTGTCCAACCGCCCACTCTGCCTTTTCAACTACTTGTCTGACCTTTGTGGCAGGGTTTCTGGTTGTGTATGAAGAGAGAGAGAGAATGGCCTGGTCTTCAGAACCTTTGAGGGTCCTCAGGAGAGACATCCATTGGGCCTTTCTCAGCCTTTTCAAACAGAGGATTAACTCTCACTGACCTGGCTACTGCTTGTAGTCTTTCAATCAGAAGTTACCTTCACAGGCCTAGTCTACTGCTTTTACTCAGAAGTAAACATTCATAGGCCAGCTAGAGATACTGCCTGACCTACAGAACCGGCTCTCTCCAAGGAGTAAACAGATCTGAATTAAAATGGAGACTACTCTCCTTCCAGAAAGCTCCACTAATCAACATTGAGAGCAGGATGTGCTGCTGTGTGTTGGAAATATTCTCCCATGCAGTCTGGTCCAGAGAACCTTTTGTTTAAAGTAAGAGCTGGAATCTCCAGCCATCGGATTCTACATTCTTAACTCTTCATTAACCTGTGCATCACCACCCCCCAGGCTCTCTCTTCTTCTTGCGCCCCATTAAATTTGTCATGTCGTTCCTCAATTCTTTTGAACCAAATATCACACCGAGAATTCGGAGAGAAACTAGTGTCTCTACTCGCTCCACAAAGAAGTCTCCACAGATTCCCCTGAACGAATGGGACTTTACCGTGTGGGGATTTTCTTTCCTCTTCCTGCTCCTTACCAGCACATACACGAGCACCGGGCAGCTCAATTACACCACCCATGTCGTATTAGTTTGCATCCTGGTTCACTCTGAATGTCACCTGTCACGAGATAGGAGAAAGAGAGGGGGAGTCCCTGCTCAGGCTGCAAAACCACAGAACCTATTAAAGGATTGAAGAACATAAGGGGGCTTAAGAGCTCAGTGTTGCTCATAGTGTCTACTGTCTGTTGCCATGACCTGACTGCTTGTGCAGTCTCAGCCCCATGATTCAGCCTCATTCTTCACTGCTTCAGTTTTCTTACCTAACTTCTGACCCTTGCAGGGGGAGAGAGAGAATTGAGAGGGAGGGAGAGATCTTTGTTTGTAAGGTGAGATCATAGGCCAGGGCAGGTAGTTCGACCACCGGGCACAGGTTGGTCAAAACTGATTCTGTGCAATGCCAATGAACAGCTTCAGAACCCTGCCACTAATTCACCTGATGCCCCCAAAAGCTGCCCGTCGCTGGTCAGGAACTCTGCTGTCTCCAGTGCAGCTGCGGCTCTGTCTCACACGCACGTCCTTCATGGTCACATTAAAAACACACACACTTCCCTCATGGTCACATTAAAACACACACACACGCACTCTCAAACGCACTGCCCTCATAATCACATTAAAAACACGCACACACACTGTCCTCATAGTTACATTAAGAAAACACATACACATACTGCCCTTATAGTCACATTACAAACACACACACATGCACACTGTCCTCATAGTCACATTAAAACACATACTGTCCTCATAGCCACATAAGAAAACACACACAGCCCTCAAAGTCGCACTAAATATATACACACACCCCTCATAGTCACATTAGACCTACACGCGCATACTGCCCGCATAGTCCACATTGAAAACACCACACTGCCCTCTTGGCACATTAAAACACACGCACACAAACACACTACACACAGCCCTCAAAGTCTCATTAAAACATACACACAGCCCTCAAAGTCGTACTAAAACCACACACACGCAGCCCTCATAGTCACATTAAATCATACACGTATACACATACTGCCCTCATAGTTACATTAAACATACGCACACATACTGTCCTCATAGTCACATTTTTAAAAATACACACATACAGCCCTCAAAGTCGCACGAAAACCACACACACAGCCCTCATAGTCACATTAAAACATACACACACGCGTAGCACTCATAGTCACATTAAATCATGCACGTACACACATACTGCCCTCATAATCACATTAAAATATACACACACACACACACACACTGCCCACAGACACACACTGCCCACAGACACACATTGCCCACAGAGTCACATTACAAAAACACACACACACTGCCCACAGTCACATTACAAACAAACACACACACACAGCCCTCAAAGTCACATTAAAACATACACACACGTACTGCCTTTATAGTCACATTAAAATGACACACTCACATACACACCTCTTAGTCCACGTTAAAACTTAGATACACACAACTGCCCTCATAGTCACATCAAAAACACACGTACTGCCCTCATAGTCACAGTAAAATCACATACCCTCGCTAACAACACTGCCCTCTTGTCACATTACAAACACACACACTGCTGTCATAGAAACGTTGAAACACACACACATACTGCCCTCATAGTCACATTAAAACACACGCACAGCCTCAAAGTCGCACTAAATATACGCACACACGCCCCTCATAGTCACATTAAGATATACACACACATACTGCACTCATAGTCACATTGAAAACACCACACCGCCCTCCATAGGCACATTAAACCATGCGCACATGCGCATATGCCCTCACAGTCACATTAAAAAAACACACATTCATACATACAGCCCTCAAAGACACTTTAAAACATGCACACACACTACTGCCCTCATAGTCACATAAAAAAAACACATACATACACACAGCCCTCAAAGTCACTGATGCACTATCATTACGCAAAGACGAGAGTAGGATGTAATCGAGACTTTATTACACCTGAGATGTGTGGCCTCCTACAGCAGCTGATGAAATGGCTTGCTGTCCGGGGAGCACACATATTTAGCTCCGTCTACTGGGCGTAGCTAGCAGCAGGGATCTACCCCCGTACCTGTAGTACAAGGGCCTTACCGTAAAGCACCTATATCAACATCTATATACACAATATATACATCAGTGGGGACTACCACATTCACCCCCTGTTACAAAATGAGTCCGGCGGGGGTGGTGGAGAACTATATACAGAAATTGTGTTTTAAAAGTACAGATATATTACAAATTCAGGCGTCCGGTACCTTGATCTGTCATCGAGAGCGCCATAGTGCTGGTGGTGACTCCGGCTTGGTCTTCGGGGACTCCGGGAACGTGTCGAAATCCTCTTCATCCCCGGGTGTGGGCAAGGGGAGGACGGATTTGTCCCGGAGCGGGGTTGCGGTGGGGTGCGCCGGGGGAAGGGAGGGTGGCGCTGGGTCAGAGGGGGGGTTGTGTGGGAACCATCTGGTGCCAGGTCCCTGAGGGAGACTGTGTCTTGGCGCTATCGGAGTACGCTACGTAAGCGTACTGCAGGTTGGCGTGAAGTAGCTGTACCCTCTCAACCAACGGGTCCGCCTTGTCGAGTCGAATGTGTCCCACAGAGGAGAACGGGTCCTGGAGTTGCCACCATGTCGGGAGCGAAACCTCGGAGGTGGACTTCCTAGGGAAGGCAAAGAGAACGTTCATGGGGGGATTCATTAGTCGCGGTGCATAGGAGTGACTGAATGGAGTGAAGTGCGTCGGGGAGGACCTCCTGCCAGTGGGAGGCCGGGAGGTTTCTGGACCGTAGGGCCAGCTGGATGGCCCTCCAGACCGCCCCATTCTCCCTCTCCACCTTCCCGTTTCCCCTGGGGTTGTAGCTCAGGCATGCCCCTGTTGAGCAGGTACTGGCGCAGCTCATCGCTCATGAATGAGGATCCCCAGTCGCTGTGGACGTAGGCGGGGAAACCGAACAGAGCGAAGATGGTGTTGAGAGCGTTGATGACGGTGGCGGACGTCATGTCGGGGGCATGGGACGGCAAAGGGGAATCGGGAATATTCATCGACCACACTGAGAAATTACGTGTTGCAGTCGGTGGAGGAGAGGGTCCCTTTGAAGTCCACGCTGAGGTGTTCACAGAGGCGGGAGGCCTTCACCAGGCACGCACGGTCTGGCCGGTAGAAGTGCGGTTGACACTCCGCGCAGACCTGGCAGTCTCTGGTGATCGCCCTGACTTCCTCGATGGAGTAGGGCAGGTGGCGGGCCTTAATGAAAATGGTAAAACGTGTGACCCCTGGGTGACAGAGGTTGTCGTGCAGGGTCCGGAGTCAGTCCACGTGTGCGCTCGCACATGTACCTCGGGATAGGGCATCGGGGGGGGGGGGGCACGTGTGCTTACCGGGGCGATACAAATCTCGTAGTTGTAGGTGGAGAGCTCGATCCTCCACCTCAAGATTTTATCGTTTTTGATCTTGCCCCTCTGTGTGTTATTAAACATGAAGGCAACCGACTGTTGGTCAGTGAGGAGAGTGAATCTACTGCCGGCCAGGTAATGCCTCCAATGCCACACAGCTTCAAACGATGGCTTGGGCCTCTTTTTCGACAGAGGAGTGCCGAATTTCAGAGGCATGGAGGTTGCGGGAAAAGAATGCCACGGGCCTGCCTGCCTGGTTGAGGGTGGCGGCCAGAGCGACGTCTGATGCATCACTCTCCACTTGGAATGGTAACGTCTCATCGACCGCGAGCATCACGGCCTTGGCGATGTCGGCCTTGATACGGTTGAAGGCCTGGTGAGCCTCGGCCGTCAGAGGGAAAAACAGTGGACTGAATAAGTGGGAGGGCCTTGTTCGCATAGTTAGGGACCCACTGCACGTAATACGAAGAGAAGCCCAGGCATCGTTTGAGGGCCTTAGGGCAGTGGGGGAGGGGGAGTTCCATGAGGGGGCACATGCGATCGGTGTCGGGCCCCAGAACTCCGTTCTGGACCACATAGCCGAGGATGGCTCGCGGTTCGTGCTGAACACGCACTTCTTGTTATACATGAGGTTGAGGAGAGTGGTGGGGTAGAGAAATTTAGCAAGGTTGGCGTCATGGTCCTGCTGATCGTGGCCGCAGATGGTGACATTGTCCAGGTCGGGAAAGTGGTCCGCAGTCCGTACCGTCAACCATTCGGTCCATCTCCTGTTGGAAAGACCGAGACCCCGTTGGTGACCCCGAGGGAACCCTAAGAAAGTGGTAAAGGCGGCCGTCTGCTTCGAACGCAGTGTATGGGCGACGCCTTGCGGATGGGGAGCTGGTGGTAGGCAGATTTCAGGTCCACTGTCGAGAAGACCCGGTACTGTGCAATCTGCTTGACCAGATCAGATATGCATGGGAGGGGGTACGCGTGAAGCTGTGTGAACCGATTGATGGTCTGACGTAGTCAACGACCATCCTGATTTTCTCCCCAGTTTTGACCACTACCACTTGGGCTCTCCAGGGCTGGTACTGGCTTCAATGATGCCTGCCCGAAGCAGCCGCTGGACTTCAGACCTGATGAAGGTCCTGTCCTGGGCGCTGTACCGTCTGCTCCTGGTGGCGACGGGATTGCAATCCAGGTTAGGTTTGCAAAAAGGGAAGGTGGGTCGCCTTAACGGTCGCGAGGCCACACACAGTGAGGGGTTGTAGGGGCGCGCCAAATTTCAGGATTAGGCTCTGGAGGTTGTACTGGAAATCCAGGACGAGTAGCAATGCAGCGCAGAGGTTGGGGAGGACGTAGAGGTGGAAGTCGCTGACCTCCATGCCCTGGACAGTGAGAGTGGCGATGCTGTACCTCTGGATCTCCACAGAATGGGACCCGGAGGCCAGGGAGATTCTCTGGTTAGCGGGGTGTACCGCAAGGGAGCAGCGCCTTACCGTATTGGGGTGAATGAAGTTCTGTGGCTCCCGGAGTCCAGCAGGCAGGGGATCTCGTGTCCGTTGACCTTTACTTTAGTTGAAGCAGTTGCGAGATTGTGCGGGTCGGGACTGGTCAATTGTGACCGAGGCGAGACGCAGCTGCTGTTGGCGGTTTCAGACGATGAGCGGCCAGATGAGGTGGCCGACGGGCAGGGTCTGGCGTCGGGTAAGGATGGTGCCTCCCACGAGCCGCACGTGTCGTGGGGAGACAAGATGGTGGTGCCCACGGGCCGCATGTGTTGCAAGTCAAGCAAGGTGACGGCATCCACTGGCCGCAAGTGGCCCGAGGAGGGGAAGGTGGCAGCGTCCACTGGCCACACGTGGGGGGTGCTGGGACAATAGCGGTGATTGAGCGGGCCTGGCACACTGCAGCGAAATGTCCCTTGTTGCCACAGGCCTTGCAGAGGGCGCTCCACGCCGGGCAGCGCTGTCGGCAGTGTTTTGATTGCCCACAGAAGTAGCATTTTGGCCCCCTGGGGTAGGTTGGCTGCCGCGTGGGGGTGGGCTGAGCGTGGTCACTGATGGGCCCACGATGGGCTGGCCGTCTGTGGAGTCCACGATGCACGGGGGGGTGGGCCGCGCGGTCGGGGGCATAGGCCTGCATGTTGTGTGATGCGACCATGAGTGAGAGCGCTAGTTTTTTTGGTCGCCACGAGGTCGAGCGTGGCCCCCTCTAAGAGGCGCTGGCGGAAGTAGTCAGACCCTATGCCCGTAACAAATGTGTCTCTGATTAGCAAATTAAAGTGTTCCGTTGCCAAAACAGCCTGACAGTCACAGTCTCTAACTAGGGCGAGCAAGGCGTGCCAGAAATCTTCCACCGACTCACCGGGACATTGGCGCCGCGTGGAGAGGAGGTGCCTGGCGTAGTCCGCTGAGCGTAGTTTTCCTTCAGTAACGCCATGGCCTCTGCGTAGGTCGGCGCGTCCTGGACGAGTGGAAAGACGTTGGAGCTCAGCCGCGTGTAAAGGATCTGGAGCTTCTGTGCTTCTGGAATTGTGTCTCGCGCAGACCCAATGTACGCTTCAAAACAGGCTAACCAATGTTCAAGTCCTTTTTGGCGTTGTCTGCTTGAGGATGCAGCCGCAGGTGATCCGGCTTGATGCAGAGGTCCATCTTTGAAAAGCTCAGTGTAATTGATGCACTATCAATTACGCAAAGACGAGAGTAGGATGTAATCGAGGCTTTATTACACTGAGATGTGTGGCCTCCTACATCAGCTGTCGAAATGGCTGCTGTACGGGGAGCACACATATTTATACTCCGCCTACTGGGCAGAGCCAGCAGGCAGGGATCTACCCCTGTACCTGTAGTACAGGGAGGGGCCTTACCGTAAAGCACCAATATCAACATCCTAATATATACAATATATACATCTGTGGTGACTACCACAGTCATATTAAAACATACACACAACCCTCAAAATCACACTAAAACCACACACACAGCCCTCATAGTCACATAAAAACATACACACACATGCACCCCTCATAGTCACATTAAAACATACACACACACACATACTGCCTTCATGGTCACATTAAAAACACACACACAATAGCAGATCTATTGTGGTTTCCTTCCCTATTTGGTTTCCTTCCCCCTCATCTCTCCTCCCATGCTCTCCACCACCCAGAGGGCAGATCAATGCTGCAGCTTCCCCACAGTTCCCATTATAGACTTAGTTTTGTAACAGTTGCCACATTGTCACCTAAGCCCTTGTGAAGTAGGCCATTGTTACTGATTTATAGGCAAGCATCCAGCAGCTCCTGATGCTGACTGCCTGTACTTTGTTCTGGTTGTCTGCACTGCCAGTGAATATTAGGATCAGAGCTCATGGCCTCCACTCTCCCCACAGGCTACACTAAATCCACACCCCTTGCCGAACTGAACCATAACTATCACACAGTTCTCCATTTATGAACTGTGTCTTTTCAAACTTGGTTTGGGTTTGGCCTGTCACTCTGTAACATTAAGGTCCAATACTGCTGGCAACAGGTCTGTCATTGTAGGGCACTAGGGTAAAGTTATGGTAGGTACAGGTCTATCACTCTATAACATTGATGTTGTAACGCCGCCACGAGGCCCACGGGGAAACCATTATCTACCTCCCCATGGGGTGTGCGGAGTACAAGCTTCCTAGGTAGGGAACGGAGGCCACCCAGATGGTACTCATTAAAACAGGACATCAAAACCCGCTCAATCAGGGACCAGCATGTTTGTTGGCTCAGGAGACTGTGATTGTCGATAGTTTTTGCCATGGGCAGTGTATCATTGTGAGTCGAATAAATAGTCTTTTTCCTACCACTGGCTTCCTTGGTCATTAAACTAGTGATGAGGGCAAAGGAGATTCCAGACTCATTTGTTAAAATGCCCAGCCACTCCAGACATCAACCGTGCAGGAATATGAGGATATAAAATTTGAAAACGTCGCTGTTTGGTAAGCAAGAGGCCCTCGACGTGGGCCTGGAAGATTGAAGTCCATACGCAAAGCATATGTGACACTTCTTTCAGGCAAATGTTACATTGTGGGAAGACCGACAGAAGTGATCCTCCTAACTGCCTGTGAGGCTCCAACATTTGGAATTATAAAAAGCTTAACGTACCGAGCTGGATGCAGAAAATGCCTTTGATCGGGTGGAGTGGAGGTACCTGTGGGATGTCCTGGGAAGATTTGGGTTCGGGCAGGGACTTTTTGAATGGGTCTGGTTGCTATATCAGGCACTGGTGGCGAATGTAAGAACCAACTGGGTTCGATCAGAGTATTTTAGTCTGTGCAGGGGGACAAGGCAGGGGTGCCCACTCTCCCCACTACTGTTTGCCCTGGCCTAGAGCCTTTGGCAATGGCGCTGAGGGCATCAAATATCTGGTGGGGGTTAGTGAGAGGGGGGCGGAACATAGGGTCTCACTCTATGCGGATGATTTACTCCTTTATATAACAGACTCGTTGCGGGGAATCGCAGGAATTATGGGAATACTGGAGGAATTTGGGCGGTTCTCAGATTACAAACTGATTATGGGCAAGAATGAGGCTTTTGCGATCCAAGCAAGGGACCAAGAAAGGAGACTGAGGGAGATGCCATTCAAAGTGGTGGGAAGGGATTTCAGGTACCTGGGGATTCAGGTGGCAAGGGACTGGGATCAGCTTCATAAACTAAATTTGGGCAGGATGATTGAGCAACTGAAAGGGGACTTCGAAGGTAGGACGTGCTCCCGCTGTCATTGGCGGGGAGGGTACAGACTGTGAAGATGACAGTCCTCCCGAGATTACTGTTTGTGTTTCAGTGTCTCCCAATCTTCATCCCCAAGGCATTTTTTAGGAAGATGAACACGGCGATCTCAGGTTTTATATGGGCCGGGAAAGCCCAAAGGGTGAAGAAGGTCCTTCTTGAGCGGCCGTGGTGAGAGGGGTTTGGGCCTTCCGAACTTTATTAAATATTACTGGGCGGCCAATATTTCGATGATTAAGAAATGGGTAGTGGGGGAGGGGTCGGTGTGGGAGCGAGTGGAGGTGGCATCTTGCAAGGGCATGAGTCTGAAGGCTCTGTTAATGGCACCTCTGCCGTTCTCGCCAACTCGTTACTCCACAAGTCCAGTGGTAGTGGCAGCCCTGAGGGTGTGGGGGTGTCAGTGTGGTCACCAATCTCTGGGAGGCTGGATGGGGGCTTTAGGAGATAGCAGCGGGCAGGGATTGAGAGATTTGAGGATCTTTTCACTGAGGCAGATTTCCCGAGCCCGGAGGAGCTAAAGGAGGGGTTTGGGTTACTGGGTCGGAACGGGTTCCGGTACCTGCAGGTATGGGATTTTGGCCGGAGGCAAGTTCCAAGCTTCCCTCGCCTCCCTCTAAGGCAGTGGTTCCCAACCATTTTTTGGCCATGCCCCACCTAATCACCTCTAAAATCCTGATTGCCCCCCCCCCCCATGTGGTGATATATAATTCTTATTAAAAAGTGAACTCCATTTCAGCTGAAGAAGCTTAAAACGCCAATACCTTGGTTTAACAAGCTTCAAAAGAACATGGCATCCATGAAAAAGAAAAATGAAATAAACAAAAGACAGTTAAAGTTCTGAGCAAGAAATTACTAAAAAATTGTAAAAAAAAAGACAAAAACGTTAAGTGGTATTAAAATAATAATAATGATAAATATGATAATAAAAGAGTATTCGCAGGTAATAAAGAGAGAGAAAATTTCTATATTAGAATATTGAAATATTTGTGGATTGTCTCATACGAAAACAGCAAATAAAGTTTCAAAACATATAATAGAGAACTGAAATGTTATACAGCACAAACTAATTTGAATGGAAGCTTTTTCTGTAATACTTCGATCATTTTAATTACTGTACAATAAAGTAAAGGTACCTATCAAATGCAAAATACCATTTGAGCTCACCTCAAGGTAATTGGAATAAAGTTAGTGAGACCCTTGTGCTTCATGCCTGCTGCAAAGAGATTTTATATTAGGCTCTAATTTAGTCAGCTTCAGTCTCAAATCATCTCGTTTAGTGATATCCAGTCGATTTCTTTTCTTCAGTAGCAAATCATTTACAGCACTAAAACCACATTCAGCTAAATATGAAGATGGGAACGGTAACAACAGTTTTCTTGCAAACCTGGTTGAATTTGGGTATTTAGTTTCTGTCTCATCACAAAGCCATGCCATCGCTCCTTTATGTTGAATAAAGTTTTAACTGACTCATCATTTTGTATTTCCGAGAGTTCTTCTTGGTACTGCATTGAAACATCAGATAGATCCACTAGCACTGGCTGCATCACCCATGTTGGAAAATCAATCTGTTTTAAATCAGAAAATCTTTCTTTCAAATCAGAGGCCAATATTTTCAGATGATCCACAATGACAAGTACAGCAGCATCAGTCGGCTCACACTTCTTTAGCCAATGAAACTGGTCAAAACTTTTGTCAGAAATATGTTTTTGGCATAACTCGATAATTGAAATAAAGCCACATATCTTCGCCTTTGCATCAAGAGTTTTATTTGTTCCTTGAAGTTGTTTATTCAACACATTCAGTTTTTCAAAAATATCTGCTAAATAACTCACACACGCTTTTCCATCAACGGTTAGCAGGTGCTTCATTTCAGGCTTGTCACTTAAAAAGTCACTAAGCTCATCAAATAGTTCCATGAATCTTTTCAAACAATTCCCCTTCGAAAGCCACCGTACCTCAGTGTGAAGTAAAAGTCTCACATGGTCTGCATTGTTATCTTCACAAAATTGCTTGAAAAGATGCTCACATTTGGCATTAGCTTTGATAGCATTGATAGATTTTATAACTGATTTCAGTACCTCATTAAGTACAGGAGAAATATTTTTCGACACTAAGTTCTCTCTATGAATAACACAGTGCACAAGAAGCATTTCTGGATTCTCATCTTTCATCAATTTTAAGCAGCCATTTTTCTTGCCCATCATAACAGGAGCACCATCAGCTGCACAAGATGTTATGTTTTCCATTGGTATATTATTGACATCCAAGTAGTGTTTTAGTTTATTATATATATCAATGGCGGTAGTGGTGGTCTCTAACGATTTGCAGAATAACATTTCTTCAGCAAATTCACCTTTATCAATATATCTTACATAGGTTAGCAATAAGGCCTCACTGTCTCTCACAGTTGATTCATCCATTTGTACTGAGAATTTTCTTGATTTCAGCTTTTCAACAAGTTGTGTTTCAATATCTTCACTCATTTCATCTATTCTTCTCCTAACAGTGTTGTTACTGAGTAACATCTTTGTCATCTTTTTCCAGAACTGTTTTAAGAAATGCTGATATTGATGGTTTAATTAAATCCTCCCCTATAGTATGATTTTTTTCCAGATTTAGCAATGAGTAAAGAAATTTCATAACTAGCCTCGAGTACGACTGACAGTAACAGTTTGTGCAGTGAACAGAGACTTATTGTTGATCTTTTTTCAAACTTATCCTTTTGAGAGAAACGGAGGAAATAGATATTATAAGGGTAACTTAGCAAAAGCTCTTTGAATCGCATTTCTAATCCAATTCAATAAATAAGGTTCTCCCATGACCTCAGCGCGCTTCGTGCGACGTGCATGAAGAGCGATGGCGCGGTGATTATGTAATAACTACACAATAAAGACCTTTTTTACCCAAAAAAAATTATTTACTCAAAATAACATCTGAAACATAAACTACGTATGTTTACCTGATGGAAAATCCAAAAAAATAAAAATCGAAAATTTGGACCCAGACCTCCTCAGTCGCGCTCAATTGCCCCCCTTAAAAATCAAATTGCCCCCCTGTGGGGCGTACGCCCCACGTTGGGAACCACTGCTCTAAGGGGACTACTGGTGATGTCTAAAGCAGGGGTTGGGGAGGGGAGGGTCTCTGAAATATATAAGGAACTGATGGGGTGGGAATGGATCCCAATCGGGGAGGTGAAGAGGAAATAGGAGGAAGAACTAGGAGGTGAGTTGGAAGTTGGGCTATCAGAGAAGGCCCTGAGGAGAGCTAATGCATCCTCGTCGTGTGCCACTGAAGAGGAGCCTGATCCAGTTCAAGGTGGTCCACAGGGCTCGTATGACTGTGGCCCGGATGAGCAGGTTTTTGAGGAGATGGAGGACAATGTGGGTGATGCGGGGGAAGTCTGGCGAATCATGTGCACATGTTTTGGGCTTGTCTGAAGCTGAGGGGATTTTGGCAGGGATTCTCAGAAGTCATGTCAGAGGTCCTGGAAGGCAGGGTGACTCCAAGTCCAGAGGTGGCAATATTTGGAGTGTCGGTAGATCTGAGATCCGGTGGGGGGGGGGGGGGGGGAGAGAGGCTGATGTTTTGGCCTTTCCCTTCCTGATGGCTTGGAGACGGATTTTACTGGCATGGAGGGACTCGGACGGAGCCTCCACATTTGGGGGTTTGGGTCAGTGATATGGCAGGGTTTCTTAGGCTAGAGAAGATTAAGTTCGCCTTGAAGGGTTCGTTACAGGGGTTCGCTCGGAGGTGGCAGCCATTCATCGACTTCTTTAAGGAAAACTGACAGTCATCAGGAGGTGGGGGGGGGGGGGGAAGGGGGGGGGGGGGGGAGGAAAGGGAGGCATAGCAGCGAAGAATAAGGGCAGGGAATCTAATATATGGGTAGCTAGGAGTTAGGGCGGGGGGAAGTTGGGTATGGTTCTATGTTCTATGTTATTGTGGGTTTTTTTCGTGTGTTGGACCGTTCTGTTGTTTAGAATGTTAAAATGTTAAAATTATAAATGCCTCAATAGAATATTTTATTAAAAGAAATTAAGCGTCCATCATCATCTGAGCTCCTCACTCATTATGCCCCAGCTCGACCTCTAGTCCTGACGTGCAATGCATCCTAGGGCATCAGGTTGATGCTAGCCCACAGATGGAATGGTGGCATGGAATGCCCTTTGCTTTTGTTTCAGGCACCCTGGCAGACGATGAAGAACGTTATGCCCAAATAGAGATGGAGGTTTTGGCGGTGATATTTGGAGTTAAGAAATTCCATCAACGTGTCTACAGGCACACTGCACTCTGCTGGGCCTCTTTAGAGAAGACAAGGAGAGCATGGTAGTACATGTGGCTAGCACTGTGGCTTCACAGTGCCAGGGTCCCAGGTTCGATTCCCCGCTGGGTCACTGTCTGTGCGGAGTCTGCACGTTATCCCCGTATCTGCGTGGTTTTCCTCCGGGTGCTCCGGTTTCCTCCCACAGTCCAAAGACGTGCAGGTTCGGTGGATTGGCCATGCTAAATTGCCCTTGGTGTCCAAAAAAGGTTAGGAGGGGTTATTGGGTTATGGGGCTAGGGTGGAAGTGAGGGCTTACAGTGGGTTGCTGCAGACTCGATGGGCCGAATGGCCTCCTTCTGCACTGTATGTTCTATGTAATCTATGTAATATCATCAGCTAACATTCAGTGTTGGGCGTTCTGCTCACAGCTTACAAATATTCATTTCAGCGACATCCGGGTACGCAGCCCGTGCTGACGGATTTAGTCATCTCCCATTGCCTGTGAGTCACTGTATCTACCAGTGGCGGATGAAGTGGTAACAACCCTTAATTGTATGGACATTCTGCTGGTGATGGCTGTTCAGGTGCGAACATGGACGCAATGGAATCCAAACTTTGCAAAGCTCTGCCACATGCTTTTAAATGGTGGATTGCAGGATTACCCCCCCCCCCCCCCCCCCCCCCCCATCCCATAGCCCTACACCTTTATGCCCAGAAACCCCAGGAACTAAGGATCTACATCGTGGGCACCCAAGCACGTCAAAGATGAAGATGCTGGCCCAGAGTTACATCTAGTGGCCTGGCGCCGATGGAGACATAGAACGAGTCATATGCAGTTGTCCAGCATGTCTGGACCACCAAATGCCTCCCTGCATCCTTAGGAATGGTCAGGATGGCTATGGGTGAGACTACACGCCGACTTCACCGGTCTTTCATGTGGTTCATGTGGTCCGGAGTAGCACAACAGAACTGCTCATGGACCCGGTTAAGCCTGATTTTCCCGAACCTGGGTAGGAAAGTGGAGGTGCAGCAAGAAGCAGAAATATGCACCATGAACGTCGGATGCCAAGGTGGACATTTCAATTTGGGAACACTGTCTATGCCCGCAACTTAGAGATGGGACACTCTGCCTCCCTGGAATTGTGATTGAGAGAACAGGCCCAATCTCCTATGAAGTTGAGATTCAAGGGAAAGTCCAATGACAATATGTGGACCACCTCAAGAAGCAGTAGCCTGCGCAACACGACACCCAACCAGTAATGCGATGCCTCCACCATGCCAAGAACCAAACCCCAGCCAGGGGACCCAGCCGGCCATAACTCATCAACTGACCCAGCAGGAGGAAGGTGTCTCCGGCTCGGATATGGACGCAAAAGCATCCGCTCAGATGGACGATATCGTGTTTGGGGCTGAGGTTCTGGCGATAGCCCTCGAGGTCATCCAGAAAAAGGCAGTCGACAAACTAGAGAGGTGTCTGAACTCCCGTGAGGCACACTGGGCAACCATTTATGGATCTGCCTGTGGAGTGTGAGCCTCCCAGGTAGTGGGCGGAGGCCAAGCTGGGGCTCACTACAGGAGAACATAAAAGATGGCCCGAGCAGGGACCAATATGTTGGTTGTCCAAGGACGCTTGTATTGTAAATAGATATTGCTGTGAGCAGAGTATCGGTATGGGCAGAATAATTTTTGTTCTTCCTACTACTTGCTTCATTGGTCATTAAAACAGGTGTACAGTACTGGTGGGGACATGTCTGTCACTATATAAAACTTGCATACAGTACTGGTGGGGGCAGGTCTGTCACTGTATAACACTGGGATACAGTACTGGTGGGGACAGGTCTGTCAGTGTATAACACTGGGATACAGTACTGGTGGGGACAGGTCTGTCACTGTATAACACTGGGATACAGTACTGGTGGGTAGGGGTCTGTCACTGTATAACACAGGGTTACAGTACTGGTGGGTACTGGTCTGTCACTGTATAACACTAAGATACAGTACTGGTGGGGACAAGTTCATCACTGTATAACACTGGGGTACAGTACTGGTGGGGACAGGTTTGTCACCTGGCACCGCATGGAACTGGGGGAGGACATGCTATCCCGGTGGCCGTCAAGGTTACGGTGGCCCTGAACGTCTACGCGATGGGGTCATTCCATCTACGCCGAGTGGGGACCTGTCCGGCATCTCCCAGGCATCGGTGCACCGGTGTATCCGTGCAGTGACTGACGCCCTGTATGACATTGCAGCCGGCTTCATCCAATTACCTGTGGACCGGGCCCACCAGAATGCCCTCGGCTGCTCCTACCTCCGCCTGCTGTACCAGTACGGCTGTGTGGTGCGCACCAGTCAATATCCCAGAAGCCTCATCACTAAAGTGCCCAACCGAGGTGATAGTCTCTGTGATGGTGGAGGGTGGTGGGTGACAGCAGTGCCGAGAAGTCAAGGTCTTCGTCCAATCCAAAGTACGGGGTCTCCTGTGCCGACCCCTGGCCCGATGGGCCCTGATTCGCCCCCCGTCTGCGTTTCACTGTCTGGTCTGTCAATCTTCTGGGGTGCCGTCCTCTGTGTGTCAGTCCTCTGTGTCTGTTTCCTGGGTTTCAGTCCTCTGTGTGTCAGTGGCCTTGATGTCATGTGCATCTGGCTCCTGGGTGTCCGAGTCCTGGCTTTCGGTGTCCTGGGTGTCCGTCCTCTGTGTCTTAGTTTCCTGGGTCTCTGTGTCAGTGGACGGGCTTCCATGGCGTCTGACCTCCCCGCCGTGGCCTGCATCACTGTGGGCCACTGGGCCTTGCACTGGTTGTAGGCCTGCAACACTAGACATGCCGGGACCACCGGCTGCTGGTAAGACACAAAACAGCACGTATCATTAGACAGGCGGCTGGCGGTGAGGGGGCTGCAGTGGGGCATGTGGTGTGGGGTTTGCTGTGGGGCATGGGGGTGGGTGGGGGGGGGGGCAGGCAGTGGGGCATGGGGGGGATGGGGAAGGGCATGGAGGGGGATGGGGCAGCATGGCATGGGGGGATGGGGTGAGGGGGGTAGTCAGGTGGGGGAGTCTCACTTGCTGGTTCGCCTCCGACCTGACAGCCGGCAACATCCCGATCCTCGGCTCCGCCTGCGAGGTCCTGTGCCCGCTGCTCATGGACGGTGCCCCACAGTGCTGACTGCATTGCCCACCTCCCTCCAAAAACGCTGGACAGTGCTGTCCTTGTCTGGGGCACAGGACTGCCCTCCTCTCCTCCACTGCGTCCAGGGGCATGTCCAGGTCATGATCCCTGAACCTCGCGCACCTTTAGTGAAGCGGTCCAGCGTCATTGACACGTCATGCCTATCCGACGCCGGTCTGGGGCCGCTCCCACTCCGCTTCTCGCGGCGCCCATCCTAGCTCCTTTTGCGGGCCAGAATCGCTACTGACTGCGGGCTGTTCACACGGGTTTTACGACGGCGTCAACACTTAGCCGCTGGATCAGAGAAACCCACCCAATGCCTCCCGCATGGGCAGATAGGATCCCTGATTTAAAATCTCATGCAAAAGGGCGGCCCTTTAGACAGTCAGTACAGCACTCCCTCTGTGCTGCAAGAGCGACCGCTTTGATTTTTCTGCTCAAACCCTGAAGTCGGACTTGAACTGGGATTATTCTTTCTCTTTAACCTTTCACAGGATGTGGGCTTTGCTGGCAAGACTAGCATTTGTTGCCCATCCCTAATTGCCTGTGCCTTGCTTGGCTATTTCAGAGGGTTAGGTACGAGTCAGAGGCATTGCTGGGGGCCTGGAAACGCATATAGGCCAAACCGGGTGAGGACGGCAGATTTCCTTCCCAAAAGGACATTAGTGAACCTGATGGGTTTTTACAATAATCAATGATGGCTGTCATAGTCACCATTACTGAGACTGTCTTTATATTTCTCGAATTTATGAATTGAATTTAAATTTCGCCAGTGGTCATGGTGGGATTTGAACCAATGTTTGCTGCAGCAATAGACCGGGCCTCTGGGTTACTAACTCAGTGACATTGTCACTCTCCATCAATTTGATTCAGGGGCAAGAATGCAACTGACAATTTCCCAGCATGATTCCTGGACTCCCAAGGGTTAAATTACATGCAAAAAGGGCCTGAATTCTCTGGAATTTAGAGGTTAGTGGTCATTTGATTGAGATTGTCAAGATTTTGTGTTGAAAGTTGGGATTTAAGATCTATTGTATTATAGGTATTTGGTGCAGTAAAGGTTAAAAGCCTAGGTTAGTGTGTGTGTGACTGCTGCAATCATGTTTTAAAAGAAATCCTAGTTTGAAAGACACGTGTATATTTTGGGAGTGTAGCCACTTAAAATGGCCACTAACAAGCACAAAATGGAAGACTGCAAAGAGTGCGGGGAAAACAGACATGTTAAAGAGCAAACAGCTTGCAGAGCCATTAAGTATTGGGACATTTGCAGAAACCGGTTTCCTGACAGCTGCAGAGATCAGGCAGCGCTGTAAATGAGAAGCCGTTAGCATATTAATGAGGTGATACCGGGCCAGTCCCAGGTACAATGGACACAAATTAAGTATCAATCGATACATTCAATAGCAGACCAGACACGGTGGAGCCAGAGAAGCGCAGGACAATAAGTCCTAAGAACCGCCCCAGCGATCAAGGAACGGCCCTAGGATTGGGGGGTTCAAACCATATCAACTGGGAAGAGGCCCAATCGATCCCCAGCAGGTGAGGGAGCCCGCCCAAAGGGGCGCGGACCCCCTGGGACCTATAAAAGAGAGGTCCCACACATGGTTCAGTCTCCTGTCTCCGGCCTCCGACTCCAGCCTCCAGACCCCTGTCTTCTACATCAGCCGTTGAGCAGCAGCCGCCAATAAGTAAGTGCCTAACAACGACCGCTACCTGAAACCGGCATTACTTACACCCTTGCTGACTGATAGTGATCCGAAGCCTGCAGACCAGACCAGAACAAAGGCCTTGTTCCCTGACCTCGCAGTTCCTTCTTAGCCAAGTATTAGTTGTCTCGTGGTAGAAGTAAGTTTAATCTTTAGAGTGTGCATGAGTGTTGTTATAATTGTGTTATAATAAACTCTAATTGTTTTGGACTTACTAATTGGTGTACAGCTTTATTGCTTTGAACTTAACCTTGAGACTTGTGACGGTGTCTTTACGGCACCTGGCGACTCCAGAGCTTAGAACGTGAAACAGAGCCAAAGCGAGTGTTAAGCACACTCACCCAAAACGAGCAACAGGAGCCAGATGTGCGATTGAACCATTGTTTAAAAAAAACTTGTTACAATTGAATTTTGTTTTGTTTAAGGGATTCCCAGTGGAGTTAATTAGATTTCAGTTTGGTAAGATGTTGTCATTGCTGGGTGGAGGTAAGGCATCAGGCATTTTGTGAAAGCAGTTCAGTTCCGATCTGAATGAAACTGTGTCCAGAGGTCAAACAGTTTGCTCTCACTGAAGTTCAGTTAAAAGAGATTATCGAGACTCGGTAGCGCGGCAGCGGAGGAGCCGGAGCGCGGCAGCGGAGGAGCCGGAGGAGCCGGAGCGCGGCAGCGGAGGAGCCGGAGCGCGGCAGCGGAGGACGGCAGCGGAGGAGCCGGAGGAGCCGGAGCGCGGCAGCGGAGGAGCCGGAGGAGCCGGAGCGCGGCAGCGGAGGAGCCGGAGGACGGCAGCGGAGGAGCCGGAGGAGCCGGAGCGCGGCAGCGGAGGAGCCGGAGCGCAGGAGCCGGAGCGGAGGAGCGGCAGCGGAGCGGCGACGGCAGAGGAGAGGCAGCGACTGGGGGGCCCAACAGCAGCAGGTCCAACCCCTCTCCCTCCCCCCCCCCCCTCCACGCGGGCCAGGAGCGGTGCGGCGGCGGCGGCCCCTCTTCTCTTCCCCCCCCCCCCCCACGCGGGCCAGGAGCGGTGCAGCGGCGGCGGCGGCCCCTCTTCTCTTCCCCCCCCCCCCCCCCCACGCGGGCCAGGAGCGGTGCGGCGGCGGCGGCCCCTCTTCTCTCCCTCCCCCCCTCCCCCACGCGGGCCAGGAGCGGTGCGGCGGCCCCTCTTCTCTCCCCCCCCCCCCCCCCCACGCGGGCCAGGAGCGGTGCGGCGGCGGCGGCCCCTCTTCTCTCCCCCCCCCCCCCCCCCCACGCGGGCCAGGAGCGGTGCGGCGGCGGCGGCAGCGGCCCCTCTTCTCACCCCCCCCCCCCCCGCCAGCAGCGGGGCCACCCCCCCCCCCCAGCCAGCAGCGGGGCACCCCCCCCCCCACAAGCAGAGGGGACACCCCCCCCACAAGCAGCGGGGACACCCCCCCCACAAGCAGCGGGGACACCCCCCCCCCACAAGCAGCGGGGACACCCACCCCCCCCCCCACAAGCAGCGGGGACACCCCCCCCCCCCAAAGCAGCGGGGACCCCCCCCCCCCCCAAGCCAGCAGCGGGGACACCCCCCCCCCCAAGCCAGCAGCGGGGACACCCCCCCCCAAGCCAGCAGCGGGGACACCTCCCCCCCCCCCCCAACCGGCAGCGACCACCGGCCCCCTCGCCCCCCCCCCCCCCCCCCCCAACTGCAGTGACCACCACGTGGCAAGGACAAAGAGACAAAGGGACTCTCTCTCTCTCTCTCCTGGTTGAGTGGGGAGAGAAGACAAAAGAAAAAAAGAGACTTTTATTTCTGTTCAACCCAAAAGAAAACTGGTAAAGAGAAAAGGGGTAGGGGAAATAAATTTTTTTTTAAAATAAATAAAAAAAAATATATATATATATAGATATATAATAATAAATAAAATAAAAATAGGGTGCGGAAAAGGGGGAAAAGAAGAACAAGGAGAGAAGAAAAGATGAAGGGGAAGGGGGAGAAAAAAATGCCAGAAGGGAACCAAGAGAAAGGGGGCACCGGAAGTAGACGGGGCAAAGGGCAAGCCAGCTCGGGCGAACGAGTCAACACGCGAAGCGGCGGGAAGAATGTTTCGCCGCATCCAGAAGAGCTGGACGGGCGGGCAACCTCTCCCCTGGGGTTAGAGGGGGGCGTGAATTGGAAGGAAGCCTTTGCCGAGGTGGTGAGGGAGCAGCTGCAGGCAATCAAGGCAGAGTTAAAAGCAGACGCACAGGCAGCAGTGACCAGGGCCATGTCAGGGGTGCAGCAGGTTCTGACCAGACTGGAGAAGAAAGTGGATGCCCAAGGGAAGATACTGGAAGCCCAGGGGGCAACCATTAAAGAGCTGGAGAAGGCAGCGACTGACGCGAGCGACCGGGGCATATCCCTGGAGAGGGGAATGGTGAAACTGAGGGCAACACAGGGGAGCCTGAAGGGCAGGGTAGACGACCAGGAGATCAGCTCGAGAAGGCAAAATATTAAGATAGTGGGCCTGCCAGAGGGGATAGAGGGTAGAAATCCCACAACATTCGTGGCTGCGATGCTGGGCTCCTTAGTGGGGCGGGAAACTTTTCCCACCCCACCGGAAATGGACAGAGCTCATCGGTCACTGCGCCCGAAGCCCAAGGAAGGGGAAAAACCGAGAGCAGTTATAGCCAGACTGCACCGGTACCGGGATAGGGAGACAATCCTGCGCTGGGCCAAGGAGAATAGAGCCTGCAATTGGGACGGGCACGCCATCCGAATCTACGAGGATTTTGGAGCGGACATAGCTAAGAGACGGGCGGAGTTCAACAGAGCGAAAGCAGCTCTCTATAAGAACAAAGTACGTTTTGGTATGCTGTACCCAGCAAAACTCTGGGTCACATACCAACACAAGGAATATTTCTTTACAGCCCCTGCCGAGGCGAATAGATTCGTTGAGGAGCACGGGCTGGAAAAAATAAATGGGAAGTAGGGACGAGGGGCCCATGGCAAGGAGATACGTCATGCCAACGGGGGGGTGGGGAGGGGCGAGGCAAAGCCAGCCCCCTCCCCCCTGGCAGGAACACCTAGAACGAAAAACAACCCAATGCCCAAGGGCCCGCTCCAGGTGGGAGGCCAGGTCCCGGCACGAGGGAACGGGAGTACTGGAGAGGGGAGAGGGGAAGCGGGACAGCAACCTCCGAGAGGGGAGCCACCGTGCTAGCAGGAAAGCTAGCGAAGGGGGCGCGCAACAGAGCAGGGCCGCAGCGCACCCCCAACAGGGGGGAAGGCGCCAGGCAGGGGAGGGGGGGGATCACCCATCAAAGGTGGGAGAGCAAATGGGGACAGGAATGGGGGAGAGAGGGGCAATGGAGGGGTATACAGGGGTATCCCCGAAAGGGATAGAGCGGGGGGGGGGGCACTCGGGGGGCGAGAGACCAGGGAGGGGAAATGCAGGGACGAAGGGACAAAGGAGGCCAGTAAGGGAATAGGGCCACAAAGTGCCACAGACAAGGGCTCGAAACAGGGAACTGCTGCAAGCACCCACCCAGTACGGTCTGTGGGTGAAGGGGCCCCCCGGAGTGCAGGGGACTACCCGCGTGGCGGACACACAGTGGACGGCCATGGCGGGTGTCCCCGGGACAAGGGGGAACCCCGGAGCGCAGGGACCCGACCGCATGGGGAGAGCAGTGATAGTGGACATCCTGGACGGCCCCCTAACAAAGGGAAACCCCAGAGGGCAGGGGCGCGTCCACCGGACAAATATGGTTAACCCCACAGGAGCAAGGGGGCAGAAGCCCCCCACCAGAATAGTCACCTGGAACGTAAGGGGACTTAACGGCCCAGTGAAGAGATCTAGAGTCCTCACCCACCTTAGAAACATGAGGGCCGACATAGTCTTCCTCCAAGAGACGCACTTGAGGGAGCAGGACCAACTGCGGGTAAGAAAGGGCTGGGTGGGACAAACCTATCATTCCTGTTATGGGGCAAGGGCCAGGGGGGTGGCGATCCTGATTGGCAAGAGGACAATGTTTAGGGCGACAAAGACGGTTACGGACCCAGGGGGACGGTATGTCATGGTCAGCGGGGCCCTGGATGGGGCGCCGGTAGTTCTAGTTAACGTGTACGCGCCCAACTGGGACGACACGAGCTTCATCCAAAAGACCATGGCAGAAATCCCGGACATAGCGACGCACCGACTAATCATGGGGGGGGACTTCAACTGTGTACAGGACCCAACGACGGACAGATCAAACCCCAGAACGGGGAGAACCTCAAACATGGCAAGGGAACTCAGCCACTATATGGAGCAGATGGGAGCAGTAGACCCCTGGAGATTCGCCCACCCGGGGGAGAAAGAATTCTCTTTCTTCTCCCCAGCACACAACGTGTACACCAGAATTGACTTCTTTGTGGTGGGGAAAACGGTGCTTCCAGAGATAGACAAGGTGGAATACTCCGCAATTGTGATATCAGACCACGCTCCACACTACATGGATGTGCGGCTAGAGACGGGAAGGGCCCAGCGCCCTAAATGGAGGTTGGACGGTGCCTTACTAGCTGACAAGGCCTTCAGCGAAAGGATAGCGCAGGCCATAGCGGAGTATACTGAGATCAACCAAAACGGGGAGGTCTCACCCTCCACGTTCTGGGAAGCGCTTAAGGCCGTACTAATAGGGGAAATCATAGCCTACAAAGCGCAAAGAGATAGGGAGGAAAGGGTGGCTAGGCAGAAGCTGGTCGACTCCATACTGGAGGTAGACCATAAATACTCCGAGGCCCCGACTGTAGAACTCCTGGCGGAGAGAAAAGAATTACAAAGGAACTTTGACCTGCTCTCCACCAGGAAAGCAGTACACCAACTCCGCCAGGCACGCGGGGCCCTATACGAACACGGAGACAAAGCCAGCCGCCTGTTGGCCCACCAGCTGAGAAAGCAGGCAGCCAGCAGAGAAATTGCGCAAATCAGAGATACCAGAGGCACGTTGGAAACAGAACCAGAGAGGATTAACAAAACCTTCAAGGCCTTCTACCAAGAGCTGTACACCTCAGAGCCCCCAACGGGGAAGGCTGGGATGAACCGGTTTCTTGACGGACTGAACATACCAGTTGTGGGAGAGGGCAGAAAACGGGATCTGGAAGCACCACTAGCACTGGGAGAGATCATGGAGAGCATTAGCTCCATGCAGGCGGGGAAGGCGCCGGGACCGGACGGATTCCCGGCGGACTTCTACAAAAAATTTGCGGCAGCGCTGGCCCCGCACCTGCGGGAGATGTTCACAGACTCGCTAGCTAGGGGCACGTTGCCACCCACGTTAGCACAGGCCTCAATCTCGCTGATACCTAAGAAAGACAAAGACCCAACGGAATGTGGGTCATACAGACCCATATCTCTGCTGAATGCAGACGCCAAAATACTGGCCAAAATCCTAGCCAAAAGGCTAGAAGACTGTGTACCTGAGGTGGTCACAGAGGACCAGACGGGCTTTGTCAAAGGTAGACAGCTGACCGCGAACATCAGGCGCCTGCTGAACGTGATAATGACCCCCTCCGGGGAGAGAACACAAGAGGTGATCGTCTCCCTGGACGCAGAAAAGGCCTTCGACAGAGTCGAGTGGAAATACCTCATAGAGGTACTGGAGCGGTTCGGGCTTGGAACAGGGTTCACCGCTTGGGTAAAGCTCCTGTACAACGCTCCCATGGCGAGTGTACAGACCAACAATACCAACTCCCAATACTTCCAGCTGCACAGGGGCACCAGACAAGGATGCCCACTGTCCCCGCTGCTGTTCGCACTAGCAATTGAACCGCTAGCAATCGCGCTCAGGGCAGCAAAAAATTGGAGGGGGATCCGAAGGGGAGGTAGAGAGCACAGAGTCTCACTCTATGCGGATGATCTGCTCCTCTATATCTCGGACCCACAAAGCAGCATGGACGGAATCATCGCGCTCCTGAAAGAGTTTGGAGCCTTCTCGGGCTACAAACTCAACATGAGCAAAAGCGAGATCTTCCCAGTACACCCGCAAGGGGGGGGGGGGGGGGGGGGGGGGGGGGGGGGGGGCAGCACTAAAGGGGCTGCCGTTCAAACAAGCCCGACATAAATTCCGCTACCTGGGGATCCAAATAGCCCATGACTGGAAAGGGATCCACAAATGGAACCTCACCAGCCTGACGGAGGAAGTTAAAAAGGACCTGCAAAGATGGAACACACTCCCGCTCTCCCTCGCGGGGAGAGTTCAGACGATCAAAATGAACGTACTGCCCAGGTTCCTCTTCCTGTTTAGATCCATTCCGATCTACATCCCCAAGGCCTTTTTCAAAGCGCTGGACAAACTCATCATGGCGTTCGTATGGGGGGGTAAAAATGCTAGGATCCCAAAGAAGGTCTTACAAAAAACAAAAACCAGGGGAGGGTTAGCCCTCCCGAATCTACAATTCTACCACTGGGCAGCAACAGCCGAGCAAGTAAGGGGATGGATCCAGGAGCCAGAAGCTGAGTGGGTGCGTGCGGAGGAGGCCTCCTGCATGGGAACCTCCCTCCGGGCCCTCGCCACGGCAGCACTCCCATCCCCACCCAAAAAACACTCCAGCAGCCCAGTGGTGCAGCCACCCTCCAATCCTGGAACCAACTGCGGGCAGCAACTTGGCCTGACCAAAATGTCGAACAGGGCTCCCATCTGCAACAACCATAGGTTCAAACCAGCACTGACCGACGCCACCTTCAAAAGGTGGAGGCAGGACGGGGGGACACTGACAGTCAGGGACCTATACACGGACGACAGGATCGCAACACTGGACGAACTGACAGAGAAATTTCAGCTAGCTGGGGGGAACGAGCTACGGTACCTGCAGCTCAAAAACTTCCTACGAAAGGAGACAAGGACGTACCCACAACCGCCACGACAGACACTACTGGAAGACCTACTGGACGCAAGTATCCTAGAGAAAGGGAACTGTAGTGACATGTATGACCGACTGGTAGATAGGGACGACACCGTACTGGACGCAACAAGGAGGAAATGGGAGGACGACCTGGGGATGGAGATCGGGTGGGGACTCTGGAGCGAAGCACTGCATAGGGTCAACTCCACCTCCACGTGCGCAAGGCTCAGCCTGACGCAACTAAAAGTGGTACATAGAGCCCACTTAACAAGAACCCGTATGAGTAGGTTCTTCCCGGAGGTGGAAGACAGATGTGAACGGTGCCAAAGAGGCCCGGCCAACCACGCCCACATGTTCTGGTCTTGCCCCAGACTCGTGGAGTACTGGACAGCCTTCTTCGAGGTAATGTCCAAAGTGGTGGGAGTGAGGGTGGAGCCATGCCCGATAGTGGCGGTCTTCGGGGTTTCAGAACAGCCAGATCTATTCCTGGGGAGGAGGGCAGACGCCCTTGCCTTTGCCTCCCTGATCGCCCGCCGTAGAATCCTGTTTGGCTGGCGGTCAGCAGCACCGCCCAGAGCTGCGGACTGGCTGTCCGACCTCTCGGAATCTCTCCAAATGGAGAAAATCAAATTTGCCATCCGAGGGTCGGACGACGGCTTCCACAGAACGTGGGAGCCATTCATGCAACTGTTCCGGGACCTATTTGTGGCCAATGTACAAGAGGAAGAATAGTCGGGGGAAGGTAGCGGGAGGGGGGGGGGCTACAGGTTCGTTACGGGGGTTCGATGGCTAGCTAAGGCCCAAAACCAAACTAAATAAACATGTTGAGGGGGGGGGGGGGCGCAGTTACTACTACGAAGATGCTTACCTGTAAATATGTATGTTAATTTTTGCGTGTTTGTTTTTTTTCTTTTTTCTTTCTCCTAACAATTTGTAATTTGTTCAATATAAAATATGAAAACTGAATAAAAACATTTATAAAAAAAAAGAGATTATCAGTCTTTAAAGCAGTGCAAACGTGTCTGAGATCAAGGGGGAGCTGAAACATGCTGAGAAGCATCTTCTGAACAAATACAGCCAGAGTTTCTGCATGAATCTGACAGGAGTCAGATCTTTTCTTTGAAGCAGTATCAAGCAGTTCTCAAAGAACTTCTTTGGTAGTTAAAGTGGATTGAGAGCTGAGATTTTTTTTTCCCTTGCTGTTTGAGTGGAATTGAGATCAAAATTGAGGATATTGGATTCACCGTATTGAGTAGCATTGTTTAAGAGGTAATTGTAAGTCATTTTCTGGTGTGATATTAAAGATTTTAATACTGTGTTAGTAATAAAGTTTATATTCATATACCATGTCTCTACTTCTTTGTGCAATTACTCCTGGAGCAAAGTATTCTTTCCTCACAGTCTTAAAAAATTAAAATCGAACAGTGGGGTTCCTGCCCAGTATACTAGCCACTGTTGCGGTCTGATCCAGGATCGTAATAAAATCAAGACGAATAGAGAGGAGAGTGTTATGGAGAGTAGATATTCGGTTGTTAACTTTAAACCGAAGATTGATGGTCCTCTAAACGGATATGGGATAAAGGCAGGTAAACGGAGTGGGCTGACAGCTAAAATGTTTTCTCATTGAATGGTGACACATCTCCTCTCTTCTCTTCCCCCCCCCCCCCCCCCCCCCCCCCCCCCCCCCCGCCGCCCGGGATGAAACAGTCCTATCCTCTTCCAGTCTTCCAGTGTTAACTCTGAACTTTTATTCGTTCATTGCAGTTTACGCCAGCAATCCGCCCCTTCTTACAAACAATCTCAATTGGCCTGGTGTCGTTCGGGGAAAACTACAGACGACACGAAACCAGCTTAGGTAAGGAGCAAGTGTTGATGCACATATGTTTCACACATTTATTTGTTTGTCTCTTGATTGCGTGTGTGTGTATCCCTGCAAATGTCTTTTTAGGTTGTTGTTACTAAAGTGACCTACTCAGCAGTCAAATTGGCACTGAATACCAAAAGCCTGTCAGAATTAATTTATTGAACTCGCTGTGTATGCTGACACACTGCATGTCCCATACCTCAGTTACCATACAAAGTTCCCTGGCCCCATGGGCCATGCTCCGTTTACCAGCCTACGTGTCTGTCATGCACAGCAGACAGCAGAATTGTCCAGAACTCTTAACTCTGTATCTAACACCGTGCTGTACCTGTCCTGGGAGTGTTTGATGGGGACAGTGCAGGCGGAGCTTTACTTTGTGTCTAACCCCGTGCTGTACCTGTCCTGGGAGTGTTTGATGGGAAAGTTTAGAGGGAGATTTACTCTGTATCTAATCCCGTGCTGTACCTGTCACGGGAGTGTTTTCTGGAGACAGTGTAATGGGAGCTTTAACCATAGACTCTCTACAGTGCAGAGGAGGTGATTCTGCCCATTGGGCCTGCACCGATCCTTCGAAAGAGCACCATACCCAGGCCCACTCCCCGCTCTATCCCCATAACCCCACCTAACCTGCACATCGTTGGACACTAAGGGGCAATTTTGGACTGTGGGAGGAAACCGGAGCTCTCCTGGTAGTGTTTGACAGGAGCGATGTAGAGGGAGCTTTACGCTGTGTCTAACCCCGTACTATACCTGTCTTCTGAGTATTTACTCCAAAGCAAAACATTTCCAATCACAGCCCAAAATTCACAGAATGTATAAGAATAAAATGGAAAGGGAGATTTGATAGTGAGTGCTCAGTAACATTGAAATGTTTTGTCTTTGTTTCAACCTAATGCCTTCACTAGTGGAAGTTGGTAGCATACCGCAATACGGTGAGTACTTTGCCATTTCTCGCTAAAGAAATAAGACCTTTTTGATGTTGTGTAACACTCTTCAGATACCAGTCTGAATCTGGACCATTTCAGGGTTCCAGTACTGCTCTGACTGTAAGGGCGCCAGCCAGGGAGGTCTCCCTGGGTGCAACCAAATAAGAGGCCAATTCCAGGCCCATCATCCAGTCAATTTCAATGCATATGTCTCCGAGGCAGTAAGCCCAATCTGAGGGCCCGCAGACTTGGAAAGATGGCAACCTCACCTTGTTGGAGCAGACTGCAAGGGTGCCTGCGTTCTGAGGTGCCCTGTGCAGAGGTCTGTACATTAATAAACAGTGACCACAGGTGCCAGGCCACCCCTCTGTTGGGATACTTCCTGCAGAGAAAGGGTATTGACTTCAGCTTGCTGATGAATGTTGCTCTGGTGGCAAGTTGAGTGTAGCCACGCCACCACCATCTCCTTCTCCTCCCCTCCCCAAACTTCTCTGGCCACAAGACACAGGAGCAGAAACAGGCCACTCGGCCCATCGAGTCTGCTTCACCAGATCATGACGTATCTGATTATCATGAACTCCCCATTCTCACCTTGTGCTCATAACCCTTGATTTCCTTGTTGATTAAAAAGCAGTCTATCTCAGCCTTGAACATACTTATCGACCCAGTCTCTGCAGCTCACTACCCTCAGGAAGAAATTCCTCCTCCTCTCTGTCTTAAATGGGCAACCTCCTCACTCTGAGATTATGCCCTCTGGTCCCAGACTCTCCCACAGGAGGAAACAACCCCCCAGCACCTAACCTGTCAATCCCCCTGAGAATCCTATATGTCTGAATAAGGTCGCCTCCCATTTTTCAAAACTCCAGTGAGTACGGGCTCAATCTACTCAACCGCTCCTCAGAAGAAATTCCCTCCATCACTAGGATCAACCTAGTCAACCTTCTCTGGATTGCAGCAAATACCAATATATATTTCCTTTGATAAGGGGACCAAAACTGTTCACAATGTTCCAGGTATGGTCTGACTAATATCTTGTTTAGTTTTAGCAATGCTTCCCTATCATTATACGCCATACCTATCTTCAGGAACAAGCCAGGCTTATTCCTCAGTGGGGTCCTGGTATTCAATCCGATTGCGAATGGGTGGCTAATTGTGTAGATTGACAACCCATTGCTTGCATTTCTCACATTCCTCCTTGTCCCGGCTTCAGGCCCAGCCTTTTGGGATTCATTGGGGTTATTGGGTTACGGGTATAGGGTGGAAGTGAGGGCTTAAATGGGTCGGTGCAGACTCGATGGGCCAAATAGCCTCCTTCTGCACTGTATGTTTTATGTTCATTAGCCACCCTCCATTAGCTACCGCCCATCTTCATTGACCGTATCTGAAATTGTCTTTGAAACTAGGTGTTTAAACTTGCTGTGCAAATATATGCTGTTATTCAGAACATAGTACCGGGGGGCTTCTACAGGTAGGCATTCAACCGCTTGAGCTTGTTCTGCCTTTCCCTGAGATCTGTATGTGTCTCAACTTCATTTACCCACCTTACGTCCATATCCCTTGATATCATTACGCCATATCGTCATGGCTAATGGAATGCTCGCCTTTATATCTGGAGGATTGGAGTATAAAGACACAGAGGTTATGCTGCAGCTAGACAAAATCCTGGTTAGACTCCATTTGAGTACTGCAAACAGTTCTGGGCATCACACATTAGGAAAGATATTTTGGCCTTGGAGGGGGTAGGTTTACAAAAATTATACCTGGACTACAGGGTTAAGTTTTGAGGAGAGATTACACAGAATATTCAAGATATTAACAGGGAAAGACAGTAGATAAAGATAAACTATTTCCACTGGTTGGAGATTTTAAAGCCAGGGGGGCATTTAGAGGGATTTAGATTTCTGGGAGATTGGGACCGCTTTTGGGGATTGTAGGACATGTACAAGGTGGGTGGTTTGCACCTGAACCAAAATGGGACCAGTGTCCTTGCAGGGAGGTTTGCTAGTGCTGCTGGGGAGGGTTTAAACTAACTTGGCAGGGGCTTGGGATCCTGAGAGAAGGAATAGATGCACAGCCGGCGGCATGTTGCGCAATGGTTAGCACTTGGACTGAGGACCCGGGTTCGAATCTTGGCCCTGGGTCACCGTCCGTATGGAGTTTGCATATTCTCCCCATGACTGCGTGGGTTTCACCCCCACAACCCAAAGATGTGCAGGTTAGGTGGATTGGACATGCTAAATTACCCCTTAATTGGGGGGAAAAAAATAATTGTGTACTCTAAATTTAAGGGGAAAGAAATGACATAGATGCACAGCCAAAATTAGAGAAGACATCAAATGAGTCAGGAAGGCATAAAATGTCTAGACCAGTTAAGGCACCAGGGACTTTGGCAAGATTGGCAATATTTATTTTAATGCGAGGAGTCTGACGAACAAGGTAGATTAATTGAGGGCAGAAATTAAAACGTGGGTATGATGACATTGCTGTCACAAGGTTGAGAGAGGGACAGGATTGGCATCTCATTATTCCAGGATGCAGAATCTTCAGATGAGATGGGGAAGGATGTAAACAGGAAAGGGTGCTGCAATTTTGATCAGGGAATCAATTGCAGCAACAAGGAGCGATGACATAGATAGAGTAGGAACAAACTTTTCCCCTTGGTGGAGGGGTCAATGACCAGGGAGCATAGATTTAAGGTAAGGGGCAGGAGATTTAGAGGAATGTGAGAAAAAACCTTTTACCCAGAGCGTAGTGGGAGTTTGGAATTTGCTGCCTGAAAGGGTGGTGGAGGCAGAGACCCTCATAACATCGAAGAAGTATTTAGATGTGCACTTGTGATCGCAGGGCATACAAGGCTATGGGCCAAGTGCTGGAAGATGGGATAAGAATGGTTAGGTGGTTGTTTTTGACTGGCTCAGACACGATGGGCCAAAGAGCCTTTTCTCTGCTGTATGACTCTGAGTCTCTCTGACTCTAATCTAAAAATTAGGGCTCGACCATTCAGGAGAGACGTTAGGAAGAACTTCACTGAAGGGATGGCAGAGGTTTCGAGCTCTCTCCCACAAACAGCAGTTAATAGTTGTTAATTTTAAATCTGAGATAGATAGACTTTAGATAAAGAAAGATATTAAGGGATATGCCCCCGTCCCTTCCCCCACCTTACAGCACTGTGGGTATATGGGGACTGCATCAGTTCAAGAAGGTAGCTCACTCACCACCACCTTCTCAAGGGCCCCCTGGCCCCCTCTATTTCATACCCTGACTTGTCCACTTGGTGTATACAATCCCTATAAATGTCTCAATTCAACCTGCATATGTAGCCTTCTGGGAAAATGCACTCTACATTCCCAACAGCCCACTATGTGAATTGATTTTATTTCCTCTGGATTCATGTTTAACCACAAAGAAAAATTCACTTGATTATGCGGTGAATAATCCTTAACCTATTGGTAAACATGTAGATGTAAAGTATTCTAAAATGCTTCAACTATGAAGAATTACTTTGATCAACGGGGTTTGTGTTTTATGTAGATACTGCACTGATTTTGTGCACAGCAAGATCCCACCACCAGCAGCGTGATTTCTGAGCCACTCATTTTTTTTTAGCATTACTGGTTGAGGGAGAAATGTTGTACAGGATTCTGAGACAATCTACTGCACTTCTTTGAGTCATGCAATTAAGGGCGCAATCTACCGGCCATGCTGCGCCTGAATGGGGTGTGGAGAGTCCCTTTTCTACCATGTTGGTGATCCACTCAAAAGACAAAATTTAAATTAGCCAGACCTGGTCTACTCTTCACAAAATC
The DNA here is from genome assembly GCF_902713615.1 of Scyliorhinus canicula. NCBI lineage: Eukaryota > Metazoa > Chordata > Chondrichthyes > Carcharhiniformes > Scyliorhinidae > Scyliorhinus > Scyliorhinus canicula. The sequence continues at coordinate 72,561,652 of NC_052157.1, forward strand.
ATACCATCTCTCCCTGATTGACTCATATTTGCTCAGGTGCCCAGGAAGAAGGAACTGTTGCTAAGTTTGCAGGTGATACAAAGATATGTAGAGGTAGTATTGAGGAAGCAGGTAGGCTCCACAAAGACTTGGACAGGCTAGGTGAGTGGGCAAAAAGTAGTGGATGGAATGCATTGTGGAAAAGTGCAAGGTTATGTACTTTGTAAGGAGGAGTGGAGGCATAGACTATTTTCTAAATGGGGAAATGCTTAGGAAATCAGAAGAACAAAGGGACTTGGGAGTCCTTGTTCAAGATTCTCTTAAGGTTAACATGCAGATTCAGTTGGCAGTTCGGAAGGCAAATGCAATGTTAGCATTCATGTCGAAAGGGGTAGAATACAAGACCAGGGATGTACTTCTGAGGCTGTACAAGGCTATGGTCAGACTCCATTTGGAGTATTGTGAGCAGTTTTGGGCCCCATATCTAAGGAAGGATGTGCTGGCCTTGGAGCAGGTCCAGAGAAGGTTCACAATAACGATCCCTGGAATGAAGAGCTTGTCGTTTGAGGAACAGTTGAGGACTCTGTACTCGTTGGGAGTTTAGAAGGATGATGGGGGATCTTATTGAAACTTACAAGATACTGCAATGCTTGGATAGACTGGACATGGAGAGGATGTTTCCACTTGTAGGAAAAACTAGAACCAGAGGACGCAATCTCAGACTAAAGGGACGATGAGGAGGAATTTCTTCAGCCAGAGGGTGGTGAATGTGTGGAACACTTTGCCGCAGAAGGCTGTGGAGGCCAAATCATTGAGTGTGTTAAAGACAGAGATAGATAGGTTCTTGATTAATAAGGGGATCATGGTTTATGGGGAAAAGGCAGGAGAATGGGGATGAGAAAAATATCAGCCATGATTGAATGGCGGAGCAGACTCAATGAGCCGAGTGGCCTAATTCTGCTCTTATGTCTTATGGTCTTATGATCTAAATCCCAGCCATTTCTCCACAACTACGGCACCGTGGGTGGAATGCAGCAGCTCAAGAAGATGGCTCATCAACACCTTCTCAAGAGCAGTTAGGGATGGGAAACTAGTGCTGGTCTTGCCAATGATGTCCACCACCCATGAAAGAAGAAAAAAAGAAAGCTAAAGTTACCTGGTTTCCCTCTTCATAATTTTCTTTTTTTTAAATAGTTTCAAGTTTTTGATATTTTAAAACATACAACATAGTAACAATGAAAAAACAACAGCAACCCCCCCCCCCCCCCCCCACTCCAATGGCACCCCAGTAACCTCAATCAAACACCCTACTTTTACCCCTGCCTCCCCCGTAACAGTTGACAGTATCCAGCTCCTTGAAATGTAGTACAAACAAACCTGGTCTCTTGTGGAACCCTTCACTCGCTCCCCTCAAAGCAAATTTCACCTTTTCCAGATAGAGAAACTCCACTAGATCCCCCAGCCACACCGAGGCACGGGATGGAGCAACTGACCTCCACTCCAACAGGACCCACCTGCGAGTGAGGCAAAGGCTAAAAAAATCTGTCCCCGCTCCCGTCTTCAGCTCCGGAAGGTCCAGCACCACAAATATGACCCCCAGGGGACTGGGCTCCAAGTTCATTCGCAAGACCTACGACATGGTGCTGAAGAACAACCTCCAAAATTTCTCTAACTTAGGGTAGGACCAGAACATATGCGTGTGATTGGCCCGGCCCCTCCCACACCACTCATAAGTATCCTCTATGCCTTCAAATGGCTCATGCGCAACATCGTCAGGTGCACTCTGTACTATCTATGGATGTATCAATCCCAGCCTCGCACATAAGGTTGAGGCATTCACCCTCCGGAGCACCTCACACCAAAACCCCTCCTCCAGCGGCATCCCCAGCTCTTCGTCACTCTTGGCCTTAAATGCTCCACGGACACCATATTCTCCTCAACTATCTTCCCATAGGTCACCAAGATGACCCCAGCCCCAGCCCCATCGCCGACAGCAACCCCTCCAACAAAGAGGGTGGTGGTGCTACCGGACCAACAAAATAAAGAAACCCGAAGCCTGAGGCAGTCCGAGTGAGAGCAGGGAAAGAGAGAGAGAGAGACAGATGGCTGGAGGGAAGAAAAAAAGCAAAGTGAAGGGACGGCGAGACGCAAGCAGCAGCAGCAGCGAGGGAAAAGCGCAGGAGCAATGGACGTGCAGGCAGGTGGCCCGACAAGATAAGACGGAGGTTCAGGCGAGCCTGAAAGGGAAACGGATGGCGTACCAAACAGCGGAGCGGGAGCAGAGTGCAACGACCAGCATGAAGGAGGCGCTCTGGTTGGAGCTCCATGCAATGATGAAGGAGGCGCTGGTGGAGACGATGCACAAAATACAGCAAACCATTGAAGGCCTGGAAAGGAAAGTGGAGGCACAAGAAAAAAACGATTCTGGAGTTGGAGAGTGCAACCACGGACCAGAGCGACAGGGTAATAGCCCTAGAAGCCGAGGTGAAAAGGTTAATAACGGCCCAGGGGAGCCTCAGAGGGAAAGTGGAGGACCAGGAAAATAGGTCCAGGCGGCAGAACATTAGAATAGTGGGTCTGTGAGAGGGGATAGAGGGCAGAGACCCAACAGGCTACATCACCCAAATGATGGGCAAGCTAGTGGGAAAGGAGGTATTTCGAAACCCATCGGAAATAGACAGGATGCATAGGTCGCTCCGACCCAAGCCCAAAGCTGGGGAGCTGCCCAGAGCGATTATTTTTTTAAATATAAATTTAGTGTACCCAATTTATTTTCTTCCAATTAAGGGGCAATTTAGCATGGCCAATCCACCTACCCTGCACATCTTTGGGTTCTGGGGGCAAAACCCACGCAAACACGGGGAGAATGTGCAAACTCCACACAGACAGTGACCCAGAGCCGGGATCGAACCTGGGATCTCGGCGCCATGAGGCTGCAGGGCTAGCCCACTGCGCCACCGTGCTGCCCCACCCAGAGTGATTATCGCAAGGCTGCGCTGGTTCCAAAACTGGGAGAAAATCCTAAAGTGGTCCTGACAAATGAAACTGAGCACGTGGGAAGGGAAGAACATAAGGGTGCATCAGGACATTGGGGCGGACCTGGCCAACAGAAGGGCCGAGTTCAACAAGGTAAAATCAGCAATACACAAAAGCAAGGTGAAATTTGGGATGTTATTCCCGGCCAAACTCTGGGTAACATTTCGGGGGAAAGAGCTGTATTTTAACACTCCAGGGGCGGCTGATGGGTTCGTTAGGGCGAATAAACTGGGGGAGGAGCAGCCACAACCGCGATGAAGGACACGGGGACGGAAAAGGAAGGGAAAACCAGAACAAAGAGTGGAGGACAGACCACAAGCGAGGACTATGGATGGGATCATGAACTGTGCACATGTGTTTCATTTCAGGGTTTGTCTCTTCTCTCAATGCAATGGGGGGGGGGGATGGAGCGAGGGAAATGAGGATGAGAAAAGCAAACAGGAGGGCGAGACAAGGGCCAGTAAGAGGAAGGGTAAACAAGGCCAGAACTGGGTGAATACTGGGAGGAGGGCCACCGGACTAGTGAGGAGGGCCAGCACGGGAGGGCAGGAAGGAAGGAGGGCTGCGACGTGCCTCTCAGGGGAGAGGGAGCGTTTGGCACAAGGAGGGGAGGAGGGGGGCAAAAGGGGGGGGGGAGAACACTGGGGGGAGATGGCAGAACAAAAGAGAAGCAAAGAGAAGGGGGAGATAGCGAAGCAGTACAGACATAGGCCTCGGCGGACATGGAGCAGGGCGAGGCACCAAGATGGCGCCGCAAACAGCCACTCTGGAGGGCTTCAGGGCGAAGGGAGACCCTAGAGTGCAGGGGCGCACCCATGTGGTGTACACACAGCTGGCAGCCATACTGGGTGCCCCCTGGACAAAGGGAAACCCTGGAGTGCTGGGGCCCGACTCCATGGTGAGAGAGGCGACCCTGGCCATTTTGGACGGCCCCTAGCAAAGGGAAACCCCGAAGTGCAGGGGCGCGTCCACCAGGTAAGTATGGGTGATCCCGCAGGATGGTGGTCAGAAACCCCCACCAGGATTGTTACCTGGAATGTAAGGGTACTCGATGGCCCAGTGAAAAGATCCAGAGTCTTTGCCCACCTAAGAAGCCTAAAGGCAGATGCAATCTACCAACAAGTGACACACCTGAGGGAGAAGGACCGACTGCTGGTATGGAAGGGCTGGGTGGGACAGACCTACCATTCATGCTACGGGACGAGTACTATGGGGGTAGCATATTAATTAGCAAAAGGAGAGGTTTGCGGAAACCAAGACAATTATCAACCCAGGGGGACGATACGTCATGGTCAGCGGTGTCCTGGAAGGGGCACCGGTCGTACTGGTAAATGTGTACGCTCCCAGCTGGGACGACACAGAATTCATAAAGAAGACCATGGCGGAAATCCCCGACCTTGACACACCACTGATTATTGGGGGGGGGGGGGACTTTAACTGTGTGCAGCACCCACTGACCGACCGATCAAACCCCAGAACATGGAAAAAGTCTGATGTGGCTAGGGAGCTAGGGGCCTTCATGGAACAGATGGGGGCGGTGGACCCATGGCGGTTCCTGCACCTGGGAGAAAAGGAGTTCTTGACCTTTTTGCAGGTTCACATGAAATACACCGTATCGACTTGTTTGCAGTGGGGAAATCGGTGCTTTCAGGGAGCACTGGAACGGATAACTCCGCGATCACACTCCACACTATATGGATGTAAGACTGGTGATCGGCTGGGCCCAGCGCCCCACGTGGAGGTTGGACACTGACCTCCTGGCCGACTAGGCCTTCTGTCAAAACATATCGCAGGACATAGGTGATTGGGGCTGGTTTAGCACAGGGTTAAATTGCTGGCTTTGAAAGCAGACCAAGGCAGGCCAGCAGCACAGTTCAATTCCTGTACCAGCCTCCCCGAACAGGCGCCGGAATGTGGCGACTAGGGGCTTTTCACAGTAACTTCATAAATAAACAATCTTCATTTCATTTTTTTTTTCATTTCATTACATTAGTAACAACCAAAACGGGGAGGTCTCACCCTCCAAGTTTTGGGAGGCACTGAAGGCCGTGATCAGAGGAGAGATCATAGCCGACAAGGCAAGCAGAGATAGGGAAGAGAGGGTGGCCAGGTAACAGCTAGTGGACTCCATTCTGGAAGTCGATAGAAAATACTCCGAGGCCCCAACCATAGGGCTGCTGGTGGAGAGGAAAAAGCAGCAAATGGACTTTAACCTGCTAACCACTGGGAAAGCAGTGAACCAACTCCACCAGACACGGGGGATCTTCTAGGAACACTGAGATAAGGCTGGCCTCCTATTGGCTCACCAGCTGAGAAAGCCAAAAGGGAAATAGTGCAGGTTAAGGATAGCAGAGGCAGACTGTTAACAGAACCAAAGAAGGTCAATCGACAGACTGGAACTACCAGTGGTGGGGGAAGACAAACGGGGGGAGCTGGAAGCATCAATAAACCTGGGAAAAATCATGGAGAGCATCAGTTCCATGCAAGCGGGGAAGACACCGGGACCCGACGGTTCTCGGCGGACTTCTACAAAAAATTTGCACCAGTCCTGGCCCCACACCTAAGGGACATGTTCTGAGACTCACTGGCAGAGGGCACCCTGCCCCCCGCCCAATGCTAGCGTAGGCCACAATCTCACTGATGCCCAAAAAAGATAAAGACTTGACGGAATGTGGATCATACAGACCCATTTCACTGCTGAATGTGGATGCGAAAATACTCGCAAAGGTCCTGGCCAAAAGGCTGGAGGGCTGCATACCAGAGGTGGTCGCAGAGGACCAAAACGGGCTTTGTCAAGGGGAGGCAACTCACAGTGAACATCAGGCAGCTGCTGTACGTAATATATATATTTCTTAATTTAGAATACCCAATTCATTTTTTCCAATTAAGGGACAATTTCGTGTGTTCAATCCACCTACCTTGCACATCTTTGGGTTGTGGGGGCGAAACCCACGCAAACACAGGGAGAATGTGCAAACTCCACACGGACAGTGACCCAGGGCTGGGATCGAACCTGGGACCTTGGCGCCATGATGCTGAATGTAATAATGATCCCCCTCAGAGAGAGAGCACCAGAGGCGATCAAGTCCCTGGATGCAGAAAAGGCCTCCGAAGAGTCGAATGGAACTACCTCCTCGAGGTACTGGAACGGTTTGGGCTAGAAGCAGGATTCACCTCCTGGGTGAGGCTCCTGTACAACGCTCCCAAAGCGAGTGTCTGAACTAACACCACCAGCTCTGAATACTTCCAGCTACAGAGAGGAACAGGACAGGGCTGCCCCTTGTCCCCACTCTTGTTCGCTCAAGCGATCGAACGCCTGGCGATAGCCCTGCACAATGCGAAAAGCTGGAAGGGAATTGGAGACGAGACAGAGAGCACAGACTTTCACTCTTTGCAGATGGCCTGCACCTCTATGTCTCAAAGCCACAGGAGGGACTGAAGGCAAATCCTGAAAGAGTTTAGAACCTTCTCGGGCTGCAAACTTAACCGGGCAAAAGCGAGACATTCCCAATGAATCCAAAAGGGTGAGGGACAGAGCTGGAGGAGCTCCTATTTAAAATGGCCCAGAACAGATTCTGTTACCTGGGGATCCAAATAGCCAGAGACGCAACCAGAGATCCAGAAGTGGAACCTGACCAGCCTAGTGGAGGAAGTCAGAAAAGACCTTCAACGGTGGGGCTCACTCCCACTCTCCCTGGCAGGGAGAGTGCAGACGGTCAAGGTGAATGTACTGTCAAGGTTCCCCTTCCTATTTAGATCCATCCCGATCTTCATCCCCAAGGCCTTTTTCCAAAACGTAGACCGTCTAATCATGGTGTTTGTGGGGATGGAAGAACCCAAGAATTCCCAAACCGACACTGGAAAGAGGAAAAGTCAAAGGGGCTTGGCTTTACAAAACCTACAATACTACCACTGGGCAGCAATGGCAGAAAACGTGAAGGGATGGGAAAAAAACCCGACAATGATTGGGTATAAATGGAGGAGGCATCCTGTAAAGGAACGGCCTTCCAGGCTCTGGCTACAGCAGCACTCCCATCCTTCTCAGCAAGATACACAATGAACCCAGTGGTAGCGGCCAAGCTGAGAACGTGGAGCCAGTTGAGACAGCACTTCAGGATAACCAAAATGTCCCCCATGGCCCCCATCTGCAGAAATCACAGATTCCCCCCAGCCATGCTGGATACCATCTTCAAACGATGGAGGTGGGACACTGACGGTCGGGAACTTCTACGTCGGGAGCAGACTGGCAACACTGGACGAACTGACGAGGAAGTGGAAACTAGCAAGAGGACAGGAATTGAGACACCTTCAAATAAAGCACTTCCTCCGCAAAGAGACAGTCGGGTACCCTGGGGCCCCAGAAAACACACTACCAGAGGACCTGATAGGCACAAGCAGCGAGAAGGGGGGGGGGGGGGGCTAGAGTTCAGCTACTGGACAGCTCAAGCACCACTGGATGAGACCAGAAAAAAATGGGAGGACGAACTGGGGACAGAGGTAGGGTGGGGACTCTGGAGTGAAGCACTGAGCAGGGCGAATTGCACCTCCTCCTGCACAAGGCTTAGCCTAATGCAGCTCAAAGTGGTGCACAGAGTGCACCTGATCAGAACCCAAATGAGCAGGTTCTTCCCAGAGGTGGAGAACAAACGTGAGCAGTGCCAGAGTGGCCCGGCCAAACACACCCATGTGATTTGGGCTTGCAAAAGCTTGCCAGGTTCTGGACAGCCTTCTCCGAGGCAATGTCCAAGGTTGTGGGGATGAGGGTGAAGCCATGCCCAATAGTGGCAATCTTCGGGGTATCGGAGCAGCCAGAGTTACACACGGGGAAGGGAGCCAACGCCTTGCTTTCCCTTCCCGAATCGCACGCCGGAGAATTCTGCTCGGGTGGAGATCAGCAGCACCACCCAAAGCTACAGACTGGCTCGCTGACCTCTCGGAATTTCTCCACCTGGAGAAGATTAAGTATGCCATCCGAGGGTCAGAGGAAGGCTTCCTGGATACTTGGGGGCAGTTTGTTGGCCTGTTGCAAAACCTGTTCGAGGCCAGCAACGAGGAGTAAGCCAGGGAAAAAAAAGAGAAGATAGATGAGTAACCAAATGACTGCGCAACCTGAGGGGGGGGGGCAGGCGGGAGGAAGGTGAGGAAACCATAAGAGAAGAGGAAGGGTGCTGAAGCCAATTGGGGAGGGGGGTTCATAGACCGATCCAGAGGGCAACAAAATGTACATAGAGTTAGTTAAATGAAGGACAAAATAAACCTCTCCGTAAAATAAAGTAAATTAGTGCAGGCAAGGCAAGAAAAATGTAATGTATAGACACAACAAATGTTTATAAATATTGGATAAGCCAATAAAAAGATTTTTTTTTTAAAAGGGATGCTGGTGTTGGGCGGGGCCAACAAATCACATACGCACATGTTTTGGAGTTGCAAAAAATTGGGAAGATTCTGAGCAGGAGTGTTCGCAGTCTTAGCCAGGAAAGTGGAGGAGGAGGTGGAACCGGACCCTTTGGTGACGCTATTTGGGGTTTCGGAGAAGCCGGAGCTCATGGAGAGGAGGAAGGCCAATGTTGTGGCCAAACACCTCTCTGATTTCACGGCGGCAAATTTTGCTGGAGTGGCGGTCGGCATCGCCACCGGGGGTAGCAGCATGGTCGGGTGACCTGTACGACATCCTGTGGTTAGAGAAGATAAAGTATAAGTTAAGGGGCTCTTCAGGTGGATTTGAGGAAAGGTGGGGATGTTTGTGACCGTGTTTGCGGGGCTTTTCGTTGAGGGGTGGGGTGAAAAAGAGAGAATATCTGTACAGACTGTATAGTTGATTGTTGGGAAGTATGTTTCCCGGGGTGTTTATTCTCTGTGACCTGTTTTGATACATGTTTGTAATAAAATGCACTTTTTAAAGAAATTAATTGCGATATGAATAAAGATCTTTACTTTTTGCTTTGGATACCCTTTCAGGTTTTTATTTTGTGTACTTCCTTTATACAATTCTTAATCCTTTCTTTCGCCTCCCCTTGTTGCTTCTTTGTGTTTCTGAGTCCACTGGATAGGCACTTTTTTTGGTATTTATGTGAGCCCTTTCTAGTAGCTTGATGCTGAATCCTATCTCCTTGCTTAACTTTACAGGTGAGCCCTTTGTCTTTCTCTTGACTTGGCAGCGTGACAGAAACTTTGAATGCCTCCCACACTTCATCTGTGGTGTTACCCATTAATCATCCAGCCTAGTTTACTGCAGTCAGTTTTATAGTTTTATGTCCCATCTCTCTGGAGTTTTACCTTGGTCACATATCCTTGCCTTCTGAATCGCCCTTCTCTTCCCGCCACCGCTTCAAACTTAATTTCACTCTGGTTGTATTGCAGTCACTATTTTCAAAATGATCCCTTATTAGCAGATAGTTAACAAATTCTGTTTATTATTCATCACTAAATCCGGCACGCCCTGTTCCCTTGTGTGCTCAAGAGCATATCTCTGCAGGTAGAGGTGGTAACGTCACTCAACCAGTAATCCATAATATTAGAATAATCTTTATTAGTGTCACAAGTAGACTTACATTAACACTGCAATGAAGTTACTGTGAAAATCCCCTGGTCACCACACTCCGACGCCTGTTCGGGTACACGGAGGGAGAATTCAGACTGTCCAATTCATCTAACTTGCACGTCTTTTGGGGCTTGTGGGAGGAAACTAGAGCACCTGGAGGAAACCCACGCAGACACGGGGAGAATGTGCAGACTCCACACAGACAGTGACCCGATCTGGGAATCGAACTCAGGACCCTGGTGCTGTGAAGCAATAGTGCTAACCACTATACAGAGGCCCTGGCTGATGCTCTGAGGGTAACGGGTTCAAATCCCACCACAGTAGTTGTATTTTAAATTCAATTAATAAAACCTGGAATTATAAAGCTAGTCTCAGTAATGGTGACCATGGCAACTACTATGGATTATTGTTAAAAAGAAAAATCCATCTGCTTCACTAAGGCCCTTTAGGGAAGGGAATCTTCCATCCTTAACCAGTCCGGCCTGACACATGACTCCAGACCCACAGTAATGCAGTTCACTGGTGGAGTTCATAATCCAGGCCAACACTGAGGGAGTGCTGCACTGTTGTGAATGCTGCCTTGTGGATGATGATGTTCATCCAGCAAGTGTTAAGCTGGTACTTGACCTGGGGGATGAGGTTTCTGGTGCTGTTGTGGGGGGGAACAAGTTGGGGGGGGGGGGGTGAGATGGGGGGGGGGGGGGGGGGGGGGGGGTGGAAGCCCCCCCCATCTCACGTGGAACGTGAGAGGACTGAATGGGCCGGTCAAGAGGGCTCGTGTGTTCGCGCATCTGAGGGAGCGGAAGGCAGACGTGGCAATGCTACAAGAGACACATCTAAAGGTCATAGATCAGACGAGATTGAGTAAGGGATGGGTTAGCCAGATATCCACTCAGGGCTGGACTCGTAGACCAAGGGGTTGGAATTTTGATTAGTAAGTGAGTGGCATTTGAGGCTGGGAGAATCGTGTCAGATCAGGGGGGGGGAAGGTACATAATGGTGAGTGGAAGGTTGGAGGGTGTACGCGTGGTGCCTGTGAACATATATGCTCCGAATTGGGACGATGTGGAACTTATGAGGCTTGTGCTAGGTAAGACTCTAACCTGATCATGGGGGGGGGGGGGGGGGACTTTAACACGGTCATTGATCTGGAATTGGACCGGTCAATATCCAGGTCAGGGAGGAGGCCAGCGGTGGCAAAGGAATTGAAGGGTTTTATGGTACAGGTGGGGTGTATAGACACATGGAGGTTTGCACGGCCGAGGGCGAAGGGGTTTTTTTTTTTTCGCATCCATAAAGTTACTCTCGTATTGACTTTTTTGTTCTGAGCAGGGCGCTAATACCGAAGGTGGCGGGGACGGAATACTCGGCAATTGCAGTGTCGGATCATGCCCAGCATTGGGTGGATTTGCGGGTTAATGAGGAGAGAGGGCAACGCCCGTTCTGGCGACTGGATGTGGGGTTGCTAGCGCTTAAAGTGGTCTGCGGGCGGGTCAATAAGTCCATCCAGAACTACCTGGAATAAAATGACACAGGAGAGGTATCTGCAGCGACCGTTTGGGAAGCTCTGAAGGCATTTGTTCGAGGGCAGTTTATGAGCACGGGGAAAAGGCGAGTTAGATGTTGGCGCAACAGCTTAGCAATAGAGAGGCAGCCAGGAAGATTGATAGAGTGAAGAATAGGGATGGTAACATGGTCTTGGACCCGGGGGGGGGGGGGTGAACAAAGTTTTAAAAGAATTTTACAGTAAATTATATGAGTCGGAACCCCCGGCTGGAGTGGAGGGGATGAGGCAATTTCTGGATCAGTTGAGGTTTCCAATGGTGGAGGGGCTGGAGGCCCCAATTGAGATGGAGGAAATTATCAAGAGGCTGGAGGGCATGCAGTCGGGCAAACCGGTTACCCGGTGGAATTTTATAAGAAGTTCTCAGAGATATTGAGCCAACTGCTGGTGAGGACATTTAACAGGGCTAGAGAGAAGGGAATCCTCCCCCCGATGATGTTGCAGGCCTCAATTTCACTTATTCTTAAACGGGAGAAGGATCCTGAGCAGTGTGGGTCATATAGGCCAATCTCGCTTTTGAATGTGGATGCCAAGCTGTTGGCTAAGATATTGGCCACAAGGATAGAAGACTGCATCCCAGGGTGATAGGGGAAGACCAGATGGGATTCGTTAAGGGCAGGCAACTCAAGGCCAATGTTCGGAGGCTTTTAAATGTTATTATGATGCCCTCAGAAAGAGGAGAGGCGGAGGTGGTGGTAGCGATGGATGCGGAGAAGGCTTAAAATCGGGCGGAGTGGGAGTACCTGTGGGAGGCGCTGGGAAGATTTGGGTTTGGTGAGGGCTTTATTGGCTGGGTGCGGTTGCTCTACCAGGCGCCTGTAGCGAGCATGCATACGAACCGGCTGAGGTCGGGGTATTTTAAATTGCATCGAGGGATGAGGCAAAGGTGCCCCCTCTCCCCGTTACTGTTTGCTCTAGCTGTAGAGCCACTGGCCATGGCGTTAGGAGCTTCGAGGAACTGACGGGCTGGTTCCGGGGGGGGGGGGGGGGGGGGGGGGGCGGGGGGGGGGGGGGGGGGGTGGAGCACCGGGTCTCACTCTACGTGGACAATTTGCTTTTGTACATTTCAGACCTGTTGGAGGGGATGGGGGAGGTTATGCTGATCTTGGGGGAATTTGGCAGTTTTTCGGGGTATAAATCGAATATGGGGAAGAGCGAGATGTTCGTGTTTCAGGCTAGAGGGCAGGAGGAGAGACTGGGAGAGCTGCCGCTTAGAATGGTAGGGAAGAGGTTTCGATGGGAATCTAGGAGGCACTGCATAAGCTTAATCTATCCCAGTTGGTAGAGCAAATGGAAGGGGACTTTAAGAGATGGGACATGCTCCCGTTTTCACTGGCGTAGAGGGTACAGACTGTGAAAATGATGGTCCTCCCCAGATTTCTGTTTGTCTTTCAGTGCCTCCCCATCTTCATCCCTAAGGTCTTTTTCAAGCGGGTGGACAAGATCTTTTTGGGGTTTGTGTGGGCGAATAAAACCCCGCGGGTGAAGAAAATGTAGTTGGAGCGTAGTCAGGGGGAGGGTGGGTTGGCGCTGCCAAACTTCTTTAACTACTGCTGGGCAGCTAACATAGCCATGATTGGAAAATGGTAATGGGGGAGGGGTCGGCATGGGAGCGGTTGGAGGCAGCGTCATGTAAAGGCCCCAGTCTGGGAGCATTGGTAACGGCACCTCTGCCGTTCTCGTCGGCCTGATGCTCCACAAGTCCGGTGGTAGTGGCGGCACTGAGGATCTGGGGGCAATGGAGGAGGTATAAGACTGTGGAGGGTGTGTCGCTCTGGACCCCGAATTGTAACAACCACAGGTTTGTACCGGGCAGGCTGGTTGGCGGGTTCCAGAGCTGGCAGAGGGCAGGAATTAGAAGGATGGGGTATCTGTTTATAGATGGGAGCTTTCCCAGCTTAAAGGCGCTGGAGGATAAATTTGAACTGCCGCCAGGGAATGGTTTTAGATATTTGCAAGTGCGAGACTTCCTGAGGAAAGAGCTGTTGGCCTTTCCGCTGCTGCCGCCACAGGGGATACAGGATAGAGTAGTTTCTGGTACCTGGGTGGGGGAGGGGAAGGTGTCGGATATCTACCAGGAGCTGTTGGAGGTGGAGGAAGCCCCGGTGGAGGAGCTTAAGGGCAAGTGGGAGGACGAGCTAGGAGGAGAGTTAAGGGCGGGTCTATGGGCGGACGCTCTAAGCAGGGTCAATTCCTCCTCATCATGTGCCAGGCTTAGCCTAATACAATTTAAGGTGGTCCACCGGCCACACATGACAGCAGCGAGGGTGAGCAAGTTTTTCGGGGTAGAAGGTAGATGTGCGATGTGCACGGGAACCCCAGCAAACCATGTCCACATGTTTTGGGCATGCCCGAAGCTCAGGGGGTTTTGGCAGGGGTTTGCAAAGGCAATGTCTAAGGTGCTTGAAACACGGGTGGTGCCGAGTCCAGAGGTAGCGATCTTTGGAGTGTCAGAAGATCCGGGAGTTCAGGGAGTGAAGGAGGCCGACGTCCTGGCCTTTGCCTCCCTGGTAGCCCGGAGACGGATCCTTTTAATGTGGAGGGACTCGAGCCCCCGAGTGTAGAGATCTGGGTTAGTGACATGGCTGGGTTTCTCAGCCTTGAGAAAATTAAGTTTCTCTTAAGAGGGTCAATGTTGGGGTTCTCTCGGAGGTTGACTTTCTCGGGGAAAATTAAAATGTCAGCAGAAGAAGCATTCTGAAGGGGGGGCGGGCGGGCGGATAGGTGTTAGATGGTTGAGGTGTGTGAAGATTGGGTCGGGTGGGAAATGTTTATTTTACCATGTTAATGTTATTGTTATAAAAATTTTGCAGATACCTTAATAAAAATATTTTTTTTTAAAGATGTTCATCCAAGATCCCATCTGCCCCCTTGGGTAAAGATGAAAGAGGTCACTATTGTAAGAGACATGGGGGGATATTGTAACTTGTGGCCTGGTCAATATTTGTTAAGAAAAGCACCACAATAATGAATTTGAAAGAATCCTTATTGTGGGATCTTGCTGTGCACATCTTGGCTGCTGTTTCCTACATTACAACGATGACCGTACTTCACAAAAAAAAGGTTGTGAGGTACTTCGGGTCACCCTATGGTGAATATATATCTGGGACTGCTTCCTGAGGGCTGGGCGCTCTTATTGCCATCCCTGGACATTCACTGCCCCGATCCCGAAACTGTTCGATTGATTCCCTCACAGGTGTTGCTGCCACCTCCATCTTCACTAGCGGCAAATACGCCATCGACCCCGAACTCCGCGGCTCCGAGTTTGAGCGGCTCACCCAAAATCTGGACGTGCATTTCTGGAAGGCCTTCTGGAACATCACCGAAACCGAAGTGCTGGCGGTGAGTACCGACATTCACTGGAACTGAGGGGTCAAAGGGTAAGAACCCATCTATAGAAGCAAATATGGGAAATCAGGTGGGAAGAGATCATTAACGATCTTAAGCACTGATGTAAATAAATTGAACCTGTGTCTGTGCATCTGGATTCAATGTAGCACTATTCTCAGCTTCTATTCTGTATTCATTGATGTGTGCTAACTGAGCTTTCTTACTGTGTTGGCCGTCCTTTTCTTCCCTGCCAGTCTCTGGTCACTCTAACGTCCACCACTGTGCGTGTGAACAAGATGCTCTCTGTCCCGCCCAGCTCCTTTGAGATGCCGCTGCTTGCTGACCCCAACTTGATGGTCGTCATCACTCCTCCTGTAGCTCATTCTGGCCCCGGACCTGTGCAGATGAGACTCATCTCCTACGAGCTGCGAGACGGACAGGTAAATGCAAGTTTCCCAGGGCTAGATGTGATCTCACGTCATTCTGGTATGGCACACCTCGCAGCCATTTTTAATCTTTAATCCAAGAAATCTCTCTGCTGTCAGAAATGTAAAAGTCCATGGGTTCTATGACTGGGCAGAAAGTTTAATACAAACGTATGTTCCCTGGTGTGATCTCCCTGTTTCGTTGGAGCGGACAGTGTGAAGTGTGTGTGCACCCTATGTTGTTTGTACGGGCAGTGTTCGGTGTGTGAGCTCCCTGTGTCGTTTGTATAGACAGTGTGTGATGTGTGAGTTCCCTGTGTTGATTGTACAGACCGTGTGGGGTGTGTGTGCTCCATGTGTTATTTGTACAAACAGTGTGGGGCGTGTGAGCTCCCTGTGTTTTTTGTATAGACAGTGTGGGGTGTGTGTGCTCCCTGTGTTGTTTGTATAGAAAGTGTGGAGTGTGTGAGCTCCCTGTGTTGTTCGTACAGGCAGTGTTGGGTGTGTGAGCTCCCTGTGTTGTTTGTATAGACAGTGTGGAGTGTGTGAGCTCCCTGTGTTGTTTGTACGGGCAGTGTGGGGTGTGTGATGCCCTGTGTTTGTATAGACAGTGTGGGGTGTGTGAGCTCCCTGTGTTGTTTGTATAGACAGTGTGGGGTGTGTGAGCTCCCTGTGTTGTTTGTATAGACAGTGTGGGGTGTGTGAGCTCCCTGTGTTGTTTGTATAGACAGTGTGGGGTGTGTGAGCTCCCTGTGTTGTTTGTATAGACAGTGTGGGGTGTGTGAGCTCCCTGTGTTGTTTGTACGGGCAGTGCGGGGTGTGTGAGCTCCCTGTGTTGTTTGTACGGGCAGTGTGGGGTGTGTGAGCTCCTTTGTTGTTTGTATAGACAGTGTGGGGTGTGTGAGCTCCCTGTGTTGTTTGTATAGACAGTGTGGTGTGTGTGAGCTCCCTGTGTTGTTTGTATAGACAGTGTGGAGTGCGTGTGCTCCCTGTGTTTGTCCGGGCAGTGTGGCGTGGGCGAGCTCCCTGTGTTGTTTGTATAGACAGTGTGGTGTATGTGAGCTCCCTGTGTTGTTTGTATAGACAGTGTGGAGTGCGTGTGCTCCCTGTGTTTGTCCGGACGGTGTGGCGTGGGCGAGCTCCCTGTGTTGTTTGTATAGACAGTGTGGAGTGTGTGTGCTCCCTGTGTTTGCATAGACAGTGTGGGGTGTCTGAGCTTCCTGTGTTGTTTGTATAGACAGTGTGGGGTGTGTGAGCTCCCTGTGTTGTTTGTATAGACAGTGTGGGGTGTGTGAGCTCCCTGTGTTGTTTGTATAGACCGTGTGGGGTGTGTGTGCGCCCTGTGTTGTTTGTATAGACAGTGTGGGGTGTGTGAGCTCCCTGTGTTGTTTGTATAGACAGTGTGGCGTGTGTAAGCTCCCTGTGTTGTTTGTAGGGCAGTGTTGGGTGTGTGAGCTCCCTGTGTTGTTTGTATAGACCATGTGGAGTGTGTGAGCTCCCTGTGTTGTTTGTATAGACCGTGTGGTGTGTGTGAGCTACCGGTGTTGTTTGTACAGACAATGTGTGTCATAATATACACCAGTATATCATGGTGCAGACACACACAGGGACTAATCAACATGTACAAACACCGCAGCTAATCACCAGTTAGAATACACACACTATAAAGGCAGAGGCATGGTTCCCGCTCATTCTGGGTGCTGCCTCTGAGTATAACAAGAACTCATCCAGCCCAGCACAGACTTACAACACGTGCTGAGAGAATCATCTGGTTCGGACAAGGCTTAGGTCTCTAGTTTAAGTTAGCATCATTTAGACCCACAGTCATCGTGTGTTAGTTAGTTAGAAATAGTTAATAAAATTGAGTTGAACCTTCATCAGTGTTGGATGTGTGTGTTCATCTCTCAAGTCTACACTAGCCAACACTTCAGTGTGCAGTGTGAGCTCCCTGTATTTGGGAGCAGAAGTGTGGTATGAGCTCCTCGTTTATTTGAACTGACAGTGTGAACTCTGTGTTGTGGGTGAGACTTTGCTATTGTAGTCTCACAGGTGCCCCTAGTGGTCGGGTTTTATAAAGAGTGGCAATCTTCAATAACCGTTACCACTGGTTTAATATGGACATGAAGTTGCTACGTTTGACTTCCTGCCATCACAGATGTTCACTCCTACCTGTTGCATAAATAAAACCGGAAAGATGGCCAAACTATGGCTTACAAGGGAACTTGGAGATAATGTTAATTCCAAGGAAGAGGCATACAAATTGTCCAGAAATTTGGTGTGGCAGTTTGGCACACTGTTTAGCATTGTTGTCTCACAGCGCCTGGGATACGGGTTCGATTCCGACCTCAAGTGGCTGTCTGTGTGGAGTTTACATATTCTCTCCATGTCACGGTAGCATGGTGGTTAGCATAAATGCTTCACAGCTCCAGGGTCCCAGGTTCGATTCCCGGCTGGGTCACTGTCTGTGTGGAGTCTGCACGTCCTCCCCGTGTGTGCGTGGGTTTCCTCCGGGTGCTCCGGTTTCCTCCCACTGTCCAAAGATGTGCGGGTTAGGTGGATTGGCCATGATAAATTGCCCGTAGTGTCCTAAAAAGTAAGGTTAAGGGGGGGGATTGTTGGGTTACGGGTATAGGGTGTATACGTGGGTTTGAGTAGGGTGATCATTGCTCGGCACAACATCGAGGGCCGAAGGGCCTGTTCTGTGCTGTACTGTTCTATGTTCTATGTCTGCGAGGGATTCCTCCAGGTGCTCCAGTTTCCTCCCACAGTCCAAAGATGTGCAGGTTAGGTGGATTGCCCCTTGGTGTCCAAAGGTTATGGGAATTGGGCCTGGGTAGGGTGCTCTTTCGGAGGGTGGATGCAGACTTAATGGCCAAATAGCCTCCTTCTGCACTGTAGGAACTCTATGGTTTTATGTGGATTGCGGGCAGTTTAGAATTCAGCAAAGGAGGACAAAAGAAGGGGAAATAGAGTAAGCTTGTGGGAACATTAAAACTGACTGTAAAAGCATCTATAGGTATGTAAAGAGAAAAAGATTGGTAAAAATATAGATCCCTTACAGTCAGAAATGGGGGAATTTATAATGGTGAACAAAGAAATGGCTGACCAACTAAATACATACTTTGGTTCTGTCTTCACAAAGGAGGACACAAATAATATACCAGAAATGTTAGGGAATACACCAGGCTGATCACATGGAATGTGAGAAGGCTGAATGTGCCGGTCAAGAGGGCTCTCGTGTTCGTGCATCTGAGGAGCCTAAAGGCGGATGTGGCATTCTTACAGGAAACGCACCTAAAATTGGGGGCCAGACTAGGCTGAGGAAAGGATAGGTAGGCAGGTATTTCATTCAGGACTGGATTTGAAGACGAGGGGGGTATAGGGCGCACTCCTAGATCAATTACTTTGTGTTGGATAGGACGATCTTGGCGTGGATGATCAAGTGGTGTATTCGGCAACCGTGGTTTTGGACCATGCGCCGCATTGGGTGGACTTGCAGGTGATCGGGGTGGTGGGGGGGGGGGGGGGAGGAATGTGAGGGCCAGTGCCCACAGTGGGGGTTGGATTTTCTTTTTTCTTTTCTAATCTTTATTGTCACAAGTAGGCTTACATTAACAACGCAATGAAGTTACTGTGAAAAGCCCCTAATCTCCACATTCTGGCGCCTGTTCGGGTACATAAATGTGGGGCTGTTGGCAGATGAGGTTTGTGAGATGGTGAGGGCTGCCATTCGGGGATATGTGGAGCTGAATGACGCGGGTGAGGTTTTGGCCACCACGTTGTGGGAGGTACTGAAGGCAGTAGTAAGGGTGGAGTTTATTTCAATACGAGCACACAGAGATAAGACGGAGCGGGCTGAGGTGGCGCGGTTAGTGGATGATATTTTGCAGGTAGATAGGAAGTATTCGTAGGCTCGGGAGGGTTGTGGAGGGAGTGGCAGAAACCCCAGATAGAGTTGGGCTGATATCCATGGGTAAGGTAGGGCAGTTGAGAAGAGCTAAAGGGGCAGTATATGAATACGGGGAAAAGGCGAGTCGGATGTTGGTACATCGATGCAAGAAGCAGCGAGGTAGATCGGAAAGGTGTCAGGGAGGGAATATGGTCATGGATCCAGTTGAGTGAATGGGGTGTTTAGGGATTTTTATAAGGGACTCTGTGACTCAGAGCCCCGGCCGGGATGGAGGGAATGAGGTGTTTTTTGGAGGGGTAAGAGTTCCCTAGGGTGGAGGAGTACCTGGTGGAGGGATTGGGAGCCTCCATTAGGTTTGTTGAGGTGGTGGAGGAATGGGAGCGATGCAGGCGGCGAAGGTCCCTGGCCCGGATGGGTTCCCAGTGGAATTTTATAAAAGGTTTTCGGGGACTTGGGGCCCCTACTAATAAGGGCGCTTAATGAGGCGAGGGAACGGGGCCGCTCCCCACGACGTTATCGCAAGCCTCGATCTCCTTAATCTTAAAGAGGGGCAAAGATCCAGAGCAATGTGGGTCCTATAGGCCAATTTCATTGTTAAATGTGGACGCTAAGTTGCTAGCAAAGACTTTGGCTTTGAGGATTGAGGACTGTGTGCTGGGCGGTGATAGGGGAGGACCAGACGGGGTTTGTTAAGGGGAGGCATTTGTAATCTAACATCAAGCAGATGTTAAATGTTATAATGATGATCCCGGAGAGACGAAGTGTGAAGGTGGTGGTTGCCATTGTTGCGGAGAAGGCCTTTGACTGAGTATAATGGGACTATCTGTGGGAGGTGCTGGGGTGGTTCGGGTTTGGGCAGGGGTTTGTGGATTGGGTCCGGCTGTTGTACTGGGCACCGGTAGCGAGTGTGCGAACGAACCAGGTGAGTTTCAAATATTTCTGCTGCATCGGGGGTGGAGGAAGGGATGTCCACATTCCCTATTGCACTTTGCCTTGGCTATAGAGCCATTGGCAATAGGGCTGAGAGCATCAAGGGAATGGTAGTGGATAGTATGGAGAGGTGGGGCATAGGGTCTCGCTATATGCAGACGATCTTCTGCTCTACATTTCAAACCCTTTGGAAGGTATTGTGGGGATTATGGGTATATTGGAAGTGTTTGGCAGGTTTTCGGGATATAAACTCAATATGGGGAAGAACGAGGTTTTTCCGGTTCAAGCGAGGGGGCAGGGGAAGAGGTTGGGTGAGTTGCCGTTGAGAGCGTTGTTAAGAGCGTTGTGGGGGGGATCTTTCGATATTTGGGTATTCAGGTGACATGGAGGTGGGAGCAGCTGCACAAGCTGAATCTGGCACGGTTGGGATGTACTCCGGCTGTCACTGGTGGGGCGGGTGCAGTCAGTGAAGATGACTTTTCTCCAGAGGTTCCTGTTTGTGTTTCAGAATCTCCCAATCTTTATCCCTAAGGCTTTTTTTGGGAGGGTGAATGCGCTGATTTTGGGGTTGTTTGGGCAGGTAAAAGCCCCACGGGTGAAGAAGGTGCTGCTGGAGTGAGGTCGAGGGGGGTGGGTTGGCCTTTCCAAATTTGATGAATTATTACTGAACGGTGAATATAGCCATGGTAGGGGAGAGGTCGGTATGGGAGCGGATGGAGGCAGCCTCTTGTAAAGACTCGAGTTTGGGGGCACTGTTCACAGTGCCTTTGCCGCTCTCGCCGGCCAGGTACTCCACAAGCCCGGTAGTGGTGGTGGCCCTGAGGGTGTGGGGGCAGTGGCGGCAGCACATGAGGCTGGAGGGGGCCTCGGTTTGGACACCGATCTGTGGGACTCATAGGTTTCCTCCAGGAGGGCTGGACAGGGGGTTTCAGTGTGTGGCTATGGGCGGGGATTGAGAGGTTTGGGGACCTATTCATTGGGGACAGCTTCTTGAGCTTGGAGGGGATGGTGGAGAAATTTGAATTGCCTGTCGGGAATGGGTTCTGGTGTTTGCAAGTGAGGAATTTTCTTACCTGCTGCCTCAGGGGCTGCAGGACAAGTGGTGTCAAGAACAGGGGTAGGGTGAAGTGTCAGAAATTTACAAGGAGTTGGTGGGTTGGCTGGGAGCCCCAATAGGGGTAGTGAAGGGTAGGTGGGAGGAAGGGCTGGGGTATGGGAGGAGGCTTTGAGGTGGATGAACGCATCCTCGTTGTGTGCTAGGTTTAGCCTTATTCAGTTTAAGTTGGTCCTCGGGGCACACATGACCGTGGCTAGGATGAGCAGGTTTTTTGAAGGTGTGGAAGATAGGTGTGTGCAGGTGGGCCCGCAAATCATGTCCACATGTTTTGGGCTTGTCCGAAGCTTTGAGGATTTTGGTGCGGTTTATGCCGGAGGTCTTGAAGGTGAAAATGGTCCCGAGCCAAGACGCGGCGATCTTTGGAGTGTCCGAAGACCCGAGAGTCCAGGGGGCAAGAAAGGCCGACGTTTTGGTCTTTGCCTCCCTGGTAGCCCAGAGACAGATCTTATTAGAATGGAGAGACTCTAATTGGCTTGATTATTTGCAGCCCTGTTGGCTTGTTTTGTTTTATGGTTGTGCTTGATGTGTACATATATAAATGCCTCCATAAAATATTTTTCCAAAAAAAAGAAATGGTAGGGAATAGATTGTTCACTGAGCACAGTAAGAAGTCTTACAACACCAGGTTAAAGTCCAACAGGTTTGTTTCAAACACGAGCTTTCGGAGCACGGCTCCTTCTTCAGGTGAATGGAAAGGCTTGTTCCAGAAATGTTTATATAGACACAGTCAGAGATGCCCCGGAATGCGAGCACCTGCAGGCAATCAAATCATCAAAGATGCAGAGAGAGAGGTAACTCCAGGTTAAAGAGGTGTGAATTGTCCCAAGCCAGTTCAGTCGGTAGGCCTCTGCAAGTCCAGGCTTGTTGGTGGGGGCCGAATGTAATGCAGAGGCCTACCGACTGAACTGGCTTGGGACAATTCACACCTCTTTAACCTGGAGTTACCTCTCTCTCTGCATCTTTGATGATTTGATTGCCTGCAGGTGCTCGCATTCCGGGGCATCTCTGACTGTGTCTATATAAACATTTCTGGAACAAGCCTTTCCATTCACCTGAAGAAGGAGCCGTGCTCCGAAAGCTCGTGTTTGAAACAAACCTGTTGGACTTTAACCTGGTGTTGTAAGACTTCTTACTGTGCTCACCCCAGTCCAACGCCGGCATCTCCATATCATTGTTCACTGAGAGGAAGGAACTGAAGAAAATTAATATTAGTGACTTTGGGTGCTAGCCCTGGAGTGAGTGGTCGCACACGGTGGCTCCGGCTCGAAGGTGTTGATTTTGGCCCTTTCCACCTGTGTTTTGGGTAGATTCGGCAGAAAAGGGGAGCGGAGAGTGTAAGGGAAGATTCTCTCCACTGGTTTGGCATGTTTGCTGGCTATCAGACCTGGCAGAAGACAGTACGGGACCTGGCTAAGGAGTTGGAGGAGACTTGTGGCACAGCACCAATTGTGAAAATGGTGGAGGGGGAAGGGTCGGTGGCGGCGGGAAAGCCTCAGATGGAGCAACTGATTAGCTTCATCAAGGAGGAATTTCGGCAGCAAAGAAAGATGACGCAGAGTGCCTGGTCAAAAGCGATTGAGGGGGCAGTGGCATCTCTTCACAGGTCTTTGCATCGGGTGGAAACGTGCCTTGAAGCGCAGGGGTTGATGATCTGGGCGATGGAAAAGGTGGTATCCAACCTGCGTGACCATATCGTGTCTTTGGAGGCAGAGCTGGAGATCCTGGGAGATCTGTGCAAGTCGCTGCAGTCGAAGGTGGAGGAGCAGGAGAACAAGTTCAGACGACAGAACTTGCGGATTGTGGGTCTACCGAAGGGAGTGGAGGGAATGAGTGCCACAAATTATGTTTCTAGGATGTTGGCTAGGTTGGTGGAGGAGACGGTGCTGGAAAAGGCCCCAGGGGTGGACCGGGCCCATAGGTCCTTGAGGCAGAAGCCAAGAACAGGGGAGCTACCGCAGTTGGTGATTGTGCGGATGCACAAGTTTTTGGATGAGGAGAAGATCCTGAAGTAGATCAGGGCGAAACGAGTCTGTGAATGGGAGGACAATCGAAAACAGATCTACCAGGACATTGGAGCAGAGCTGGCTAAAAGGTGAGCGGGATTCAACAAGGCCAAAACGATGCTGTACAGACAACTAATTTGATTCGGGGTGTTGTAATCGGCCAGACTCTGGGTAATTTATGATGGCTGGGAATATAACTTTAGAACGTTAGAGGAGGCAAATTACTTTATCAGGAGCCATAAGCTGGAGGAGAGATGAGAGGTGGTATGGGATAGAGGAGCTAAGTTGGTGAAAGTTGGCATTTGCTGTTGTTCTGGGTTGCAGATTGTGGGGAGATTCTAAGAAGCTGTAAGTTTGTACGGGGGAGGGTCTTTCTCTACCCCCTCCCACCTTTTGGTTTTGGGAAATTGTTTTTTTTGGTGATTTTTCATGTAAGGGCTATGTTCCTTGGGGCTCTTTGGTTGGATTGACGGTTTTGATGTTTCTTAGGTGGTTGGGGACCTGTTGAAAAGGCTAAGGTGCGGTTTGTAGGGGGAGGGGTGGGGAGTGTGTAAGGAAGCCTTTGGGTGGGAGTCATCACACTACAAGATGTGCCTTGGTGAGTCCGCACCTGGAACATTGTGTGCAATCTTGATCTCCTTATCTGAGGAAAAATGTTCATGCTGTAGAGGGAGTGCAGCAAAGGTTTAACAGACTGATTCGTGGGATGGCAGGACTGACGTATGAGGAGAGATTGCGTTGGTTAGTATTATATTTTCGCTGAAATTTAGAAGAATGAGGGGGTATCTCCTAGAAACATATAAAACTCTTGCAGGATTAGACAGGGTAGATGCAGAAAGAATGTTGCTGATGGTGTTGGGTGTCCAGGACCAGGGGTCACAACCTGAGGACACTGGGTAAACCTTTTAGGACAAAGATGAGGAGAAATGTTGTTATCCAGAGAGTGGTGAATCTGTGGGATTCACTACCACAGAAATCAGTTGAGGCCAAACATTATGTTTTCAAGAAGAGAGTAATTTAGCTTTTGGGGCAAAAGGGATCAAAGGATATGGGGGGAAGGTGGAATTAGACTGCTGAGTTGGATGATCAGCCATGATCATAATGAATGATGTAGCAGGCTCGAAGGGTAAAATGGTCTCCTCCTGCTCCTATTTTCTATGTTTCTATGTAATGCTATCAGATTGATGATATTTTGATCTATTCTGCCTAAGTGCTATTTATTATTTTCCTGCATTTCCTATTAATATCAGGACAGTAATGAGCTCAATGAACTCTGCAAACCTGAGGCACAGCTGGGTCTTGACATACGCCTGAAAACCAAGAAGGCTCCAAGGTCAAAGTTCCTCCTTGTTCATTTCCACGGTGGAGGCTTTGTGGCCCAAACTTCAAAGTCACATGAGGTAAGATCCTGTCAAATTCTTTGGGTACAGCGCAGAGATAGATACGGAGAAAAAAAACCCTCTACGGTGTCCCCATCAAACACTCCCAGGACAGGTACAGCACGGGGGGTTAGATACAGAGTAAAGCTCCCTCTACACTGTCCCCATCAAACACTCCCACTACAGGTACAGCACGGGGTTAGATACAGAGTAAAGCTCCCTCTACACTGTCCCCATCAAACACTCCCACTACAGGTACAGCACAGGGGGTTAGATACAGAGTAAAGCTCTCCCAACACTGTCCACATCAAGTACTCCCAGCACAGGTACAGCACGGGGGGTTAGATACAGAGTAAAGCTCTCCCAACCCTGTCCGCATCAAGTACTCCCAGCACAGGTACAGCATGGGGTTAGATATAGAGTAAAGCTTCCTCTACACTGACCCCATCAAATACTCCCAAGGACAGGTACAGGGTCAGATATAGAGTAAAACTCCCTCTACGCTGTCCCCATCATACACTCCCACGACAAGTACTGCGCAGGGTTAGATACAGAGTAAAGTTATTTTATTTACATATATTCATTCAAGGGATGTGGGTATTGTTGGCCAGACCAACATTTATTCCCCATTTATTGCCCAATCCAAAGATGTGCAGGTTGGGTGAATTGGCCATGAAAAATTGTCCAAAATTCTTTGATTAACCTAGGACAAAAGTTTGGCGCAACATCGTGGGCCAAAGGGCCTGTTCTGTGCTGTATTTCTCTATCTATCTATCTATCTATCCCTTAGTGCCACTTTAGAAGGTAGTGGTAAGCTGTCTTCTTGAATCGCTGCAGTCCATGTGGCGTAGGTACACCCACAATGCTGTTGGGGAGGGAGTTCCAGAATTTTTGACCCAGCGATAGTGAAGGAATTGCTGATATATTTCAAGGTCAGGATGGTAAGTGACTTGGAGGCAAACATACAAATGGTGTTGTTCCCATCTATCTCCTGCATTTGTGCTTCTAGATAGTAGTGCTCATGGGTTTGGAAGGTGCTGCCTAAGGAAACTTGGTGAGTTCTTGCAGTGCATCTTGTAGATGGTATGCACTGCTGCTATTGTCCGTTGGTGGTGGAGGGAGGGATATTCATGGAAGGGGCTCAATCAAGTGGGACTGCTTTGTCCTGAATGGTGTTGAGCTTCTTGAGTGTTGTTGGAGCTGCACTCATCCAGGCAAGTGGAGAGTATTCCATTATACTCCTGACTTGTGCCTCATACATAGTGAACAAGCTTTGGGGAGTCAAGAGGCAAGTTACTTGCCACATGATTCCTAACTGCTGAATTGCTCCAATTCTCCTTGCTAAACCCAATGTGGTATTTAAAATTCACATGAATGCATATAAGATTTTAAATGTTTATATTTTAAGTTCTATTATTATACTTGTTTTATACTTGTCTAATGTTTGTTGTTCACTATTCAGAGATTGAGGTCTCCACTGACCACCTCCCCAGTGCACCACCAATCTCTCTGCTGGACACAATAGTGATGGTACCCTCTCTTTCTTTTTCCAGCCTTACATTGCTTGTCACCATAATAATGGTCTTCTCCCTCTTGGTACTGGATGCAACAATGGTGTTCCCCCTTACTCTCCCCCTTGGCCCCAAAGCTCCTCCTCGGTGTTGAGCCCCAAAGTGATGGTGATGTCTCCCCGTCAGTCAGTCATGCTCCTGTCCCAATGCTGTGTGCTGTGTTTCCTGTTGTCTGTCTCAACTCTGAATCTCTTTGTTTTGTTTAGGCTTACCTGAAGAGCTGGGCCCACGAGCTGGACTCACCAATCCTTTCCATCGATTACTCGCTTGCCCCTGAGGCTCCCTTTCCACGGGCTCTCGAAGAGTGCTTCTTTGCCTACTGCTGGGCAGTGAGGAACTGCCACCTCTTGGGTGCGTATGCCTGCCGCCAGAAGCTTCAGAGATATGTCACAGAGCGTGGCCAGTCAGGACACCAGGATTAGGGGACATTAGTACCATGGTTAACAGATTGTGAGGGGTTAGAAGAAGAGTGTAGTAAGAGAGGGGCGGATGGAGACTGCTCTCGACACTATCTCCGTCATCTGCGCAGGTTAAGCACAGAGATGGATACAGAGTAAAGCTACCTCAACACTTCTATGACAGGTACAGATCGGGGTTGGATACAGAGTAAAGCTCCCTCAACACTGTCCCTATCAAACACTCCCAGGACAGGTACAGCACGGGGTTAGATACAGAGAAAAGCTCCCTCTACACTGACCCCATCAAACACTCCTGGGACATCTGCAGCACAGCATTAAATACAGTGTAAAGCTCTCTTTACACTGTCCCCACCAAACACTCCCAGGACAGGCACATAACGGGGTTAGACAAAGCGTAAAGTTCCCTCTACACTGTCCCCACCAAACACTCCAGGACAGGTACAACACAGGGTTAGATACAGAGTAAAGCTCCCTCTACACTGTTCCCATCAAACACTCCCAGGACAGGTACAGCACAGGGTTAGATACAGAGTAAAGCTCCCTCTACACTGTCCCCATCAAACACTCCCAGGACAGGTACAGCACGAGGTTAGATACAGAGTAAAGCTCCCTCTACACTGTTCCCATCAAACACTCCCAGGACAGGTACAGCACGGGGTTAGATACAGAGTAAAGCTCCCTCTACACTGTCCCCATCAAACACTCCCAGGACAGGTACAGCACGAGGTTAGATACAGAGTAAAGCTCCCTCTACACTGTCCCCATCAAACACTCCCAGGACAGGTACAGCACAAGGTTAGATACAGAGTAAAGCTCCCTCTACACTGCCCCCATCAAACACTCCCAGGACAGGTACAGCACGAGGTTAGATACAGGGTAAAGCTCCCTCTACACTGTTGTGTTATATTTCTGTTTGTGATTTCTAGACAGGAACAGACTTGAGGACAGAGACAGGCTATTAAAGTAGACCAGTAGATTGGCAGATAAAGTTTGATGCAGCAAAGTGTGAGGAGCTGGGCAGGAAATATAAAGAAAATGTACACTGTTAAAGATGATGCAGAAATATAGAAGCTTCACAGTGTCTTTAAGTAAGTGGTAGCAGGATAACTTGAGTTTTTTTTAAAATCAGGTGTAGTTCTTGGCTTTACTAATGGGGACAGAGTACAAAAGCTGGGAGGTTTCACTAAATCCTTACAAAACTCTCTTCGGACCTCAGTTGGAGTATTGTGGTCAATTCTGGGCTCAACATTTCAGAATGGAATGTCAAGTCCTTGGGGAGAATGCAAACAAGACTCACCAGGATGGGGGATCTTCAGTTAACTTGTACAGGCTGGGATTCTTCTCCTTGGAGCAGAGAAGTTTGGGTGGTGTGATTTAATAAATGTGGCCAAAATCACAGGGGTTTGGATCGAGTCAATAAGGAGAAACCACCTCCAGTGGCAGGAGGGTGGGGAACCAGAGCGACACAGATCGAAGCTAATCAGCTGAAGGGGAAGATGGTGGCGGCGCGGTGGCACAATGGTTAGCACTGTTGCTTCATGGCGCCGAGGACCAGGCTTCAATTCTGGCCTCTGGTCACTGTGCAAATGGAGTTTGCACATTCTCCCCGTGCCTGTGGTCTCACCTCCACAACTCAAAAAAAATGTGCAGGGTAGGTGGATTGGTCATGCTAAATTGGCCCTTAATTGGGAATAAAAATAATTGGGTACTCTAATTTTTTTTGAAAAGGAAGGAGATGAGGAACAATGTTCCTATCTGGCAAGTGGTTGTGATCGGGAAGGCGCTGCCTCAAAGGGCGATAGAAGCAGACTCAATAGGAACTCTCAAACAAAATAAATACTGGGAGGTGAAAGAAAACTCACAGACTAAGAAGGGCTAACACCCAAGTGGACGAGACAAGAGAGAAGTGGGAGGAGAACTTGGGATTTGAAATAGGGTGGGGACTCTGGAGTGAAGCACCGCACAGGGTCAACTCCACTGGCCTTTGTCCCTACCGTTCTGCCAGGAAATCTAGGAAAGGCTGCCACCGCCTGAAAAACCCCTGTACTGATTCCCTCAGGGCAAATTTCACCCCCTCCAATTTGATAAACCCCGCCATATCGTTGATCCAGGCCTCCAACCCACACCCCCAAGAGCACCCTGTCCTGGACCCCACCTGGGGGCAACAGAGGGAACCCCACCACCTGCCGCCTGGCAAATACCCTTACCTGCATACACCTAAAAATGTTCCCCGGGGGGAGCCCGAATTTCCCCTCTAACTCACCCAGACTCGCAAACTTCCCGTCTACAAACAGGTCCCTCAACCTCCTAACACCTGCCCTGTGCCAACTCAGAAACCCGCCATCGATTCTCCCTGGAAAAAAACGGTGGTTCCCCCGTATCGGGGACCCCATTGCGACCTCCACCTCCCCCCTGTGCCGTCTCAATTGCCCCCAAATTTTGAGGGTAGCCGCCACCACTGGGCTCGTGGTATACCTTGTTGGAGGGAGCGGCAACGGCG
This sequence comes from Scyliorhinus canicula, assembly GCF_902713615.1. Classification (NCBI taxonomy): domain Eukaryota; kingdom Metazoa; phylum Chordata; class Chondrichthyes; order Carcharhiniformes; family Scyliorhinidae; genus Scyliorhinus; species Scyliorhinus canicula. The sequence continues at coordinate 72,590,356 of NC_052157.1, forward strand.
CCGTTACCAGCGCCTCCAGGCTCGTATCCGCATAGGACGCCATCTCCATCCTCTTCCATGCTGCCCCTTCCCTGTCCATTACCCACTTACGCACCATCACTGCATTGGCAGCCCAATAGTACCCACAGAGGTTGGGCAGCGCCAGCCCCCCCCCCTATCCCTGCCCCACTCCAAAAACACCCTTCTCACCCTCGGAGTCCCATGCGCTCATACAAATCCTGTAATACTCCTGTTGACCCTCCTAAAAAAGGCCTTCGGGATAAGGATGGGGAGGCACTGGAACAGGAACAAAAACCTCGGGAGCACCGTCACCTTGACTAACTGCACCCTGCCCGCCAGCGACAGCGGCAACATGTCCCATCTTTTAAACTCCTCCTCCATTTGCTCTACCAGCCTTGTAAGATTAAGTTTGTGTAGGGCCCCCCAGCTCCTGGCCACCTGGACTCCCAGGTACCTAAAGCTCCTCTCCGCCCTTTTTAGTGGGAGCCTACCAATCCCCTCCTCCTGATCTCCCGGGTGCATGATCAACAGCTCGCTCTTATCCAGGTTGAGCTTGTACCCCGAGAAGTCCCTAAATTCCCTGAGAATCTTCTTCACCTCCGGCATTCCCCCCACTGGGTCCGCCACATATAGCAATAAGTCATCCGCATAAAGCGACACTCGGTGCTCCTCCCCACCCCGCACCAGTCCCCTCCAGTTCCTCGACTCCCTCAACGCCATGGCCAGGGGTTCGATTGCCAATGCAAAGAGCAAGGGGGACAAGGGACCCCCCTGTCTCGTCCCTCGGTATAACCGAAAGTACTCCGATCTCCTCCTATTCGTGGCCACGCTCGCCTTCGGGGCCTCATATAACAAACTCACCCATCTACATTTAACAGCGAGATCGGCCTGTATGACCCACACTGCAGGGGGTCCTTGTCCCGCTTAAGGATCAAGGAAACCAGCGCCCGGGACATAGTCGGGGGCAAAGCCCCCCCACCTCCCTTGCCTCGTTAAAGGTCCTAACCAACAGGGGGCCCAGCAGGTCTGCATACATTTTATAGAATTCGACCGGGAACCCATCCGACCCCGGCGCCTTCCCCGACTGCATGCTCCCTATCCCTTTGACCAGCTCCTCCAGCTCAATCGGTGCCCCCAGTCCCTCCACCTGCCCCTCCTCCACCTTCGGGAATCTCAGCCGGTCCAAGAAGCGCCCCATTCCCCTCCCTCCGCTGGGGGTTCCGACCAATACAATTCCCCGTAAAAGTCCCTGAAGACCCCATTGATGTCTACCCCCCTTTGCACCACATTCCCTCCCCTGTCCTTAACTCCACCAATCTCCCTGGCCGCATCCTGCTTATGGAGCTGATGCGTCAGCATCCTACTTACCTTCTCCCCATATTCATACACCGCTCCCTGTGCCTTCCTCCACTGAGCTTCCACCTTTCTGGTGGTCAGTAAGTCGAACTTGGCCTGAAGACTACGCCGCTCCCCCAGCAGTCCCACATCCGGAGCCTCCGCGTATCTCCTATCCACCCTCACCAACTCCCCCGCCAGCCTCTCCCTCTCTCTCTGCTCTCTCCTCTCCCTATGGGCTCGGAAGGAGATCAACTCCCCTCTAATCACCGCCTTCAATGCCTCCCAGACCGTCCCCACTCGGACCTCCCCATTATTATTGGCCTCCAGGTACCTCTTGATACAACCTCGAACCCGCCCGGCCACCTCCTCGTCTGCCAGCAGCCCCACCTCCAAGCGCCAGAGCGGGTGCTGGTCTTTCTCCTCCTCCAGCTCGAGGTCCACTCAGTGCGGGGCATGATCCGAAATGACTATCGCCGAATATTCGGCATCCTCCATCCTCGAAATCAGCCCCCTGCTCATAAAAAAAAAAAAATTTGATCCGGGAATAGGCCTTATGCACATGGGAGAAGAATGAAAACTCCCTGGCCCTCGGCCTCCTAGCCACGTTACTCCCTCCATAGTACTCCCGGAAGCCAGCTGACTCCTGCTGACCCCGGCAACTCCTGCCACTCCTCCGATCCCTCCCAGCGTGGGGCTACCCCTCCTCCCCAGTGCCCACCAGCAGGCTCTCCTCCTCCCCTCCCGCTCTCACGCGGGAAAAAAGCCCGCGCTTCTCAGCTCCGACCCCGCCCCTATCAACCCTCAGCGCGGGAAAAAGCCCGTGCTTTCCACCTGCCCGACCCTGCCTCCTCTAAGGCAGCTCCCATTGTCGGCCCAAGTCCCTCGCAGGGCCCCAGCCCTCTTCCCACCATCAGCTCCCCACACTGCAAGTCTACCCCCCCGCCTCAAGCCCATCCACCGAACCCATGCAAAAAGACAGTGCCCCACCCGCCTTGAAAACAACACAGAACCAGCATAAACAGAAAGCCCCCCCTCAGAAAATAACACAGTTACATACAGACCCCCGCACCCAACCCTCAGTTTGAGTCCAACTTATCGGCCTGCACAAAGGCCCACTCCTCCTCCGGGGACTCGAAGTAAAAGTGTCGGTCCTTGTAGGTGACCCACAAACGCGCCGGCTGCAACATGCCAAACTTCACTCCTTTTCTGTGTAGCACCGCCTTCGTCCGGTTGTACCCGGCCCTCCGCTTAGCCACCTCCGCACTCCAGTCCTGGTAGATCCGCATCACCGCGTTCTCCCACCTGCTACTCCGCTCCTTCTTGGTCCACCTGAGCACACACTCCTGGTCAACGAACCGGTGGAACCGCACCAGCACCGCCCGTGGCGGCTCATTCGGTTTGGGCCTCCTTGCCAGTATTCTGTGGGCCCCCTCCAGCTCCAGGGGCCCCTGGAAGGACCCAGCTCCCATCAGCGAATTCAGCAGGACGACCACGTAGGCCCCCAGGTCTGACCCCTCCGGGAGGCCCAGGATCCGCAAATTTTTCCGCCTCGACCGGTTCTCCATTTCCTCGAACCGCTCCTGCCACTTTTTATGGAGTGCCTCATGCATCTCCACCTTTACCGCGAGGGCTGAGGCCTCATCCTCTCTTTCAGAGGCCTGCTGTCGGATCTCCCTGATTGCCACCCCCTGGGCTGTCTGAGTCTCCAGCAACTTGTCAATGGAAGCCTTCAACGGCTCTAGCAGCTCAGCTTTGAGCTCCCGAAAGCAGCGCTGGAGAGTCTCCTGCTGCTCCTGCGCCCACTACCTCCATCTCTAGGTCTCCACCGGCCGCCATCTTGTGCTTCTTCCCTCACTTTTTCTTTGGCGCTGCCACCGCTATCTTGCTCGCCCCACTCCTGGTCCAGGCCATATACCGATGGGGAACTGCTGCTGACTCCTTCCCACGTCGGGAATCGTCGAATAAGTACCGCTGGGGGCCCTAAATAGAGCCCAAACGTCCGTTCCTGGCGGGAGCTGCCGAACGTGCGGCTTAGCTCCGCATAGCCGCAACCAGAACGGACAACCTTCTTTTAGGTAATGTCCGAAATGGTGGGGATGAGGGTGAAGCTATGCCCGAGAGTGGCAGTTTTTGAGGTTTCGGAACAGCCAGATCTATTAATAGAATAGAACAGTACAGCACAGAACAGGCCCTTCGGCCCTCGATGTTGTGCCGAGCAATGATCACCCTACTTAAACCCACGTAACCCGTATACCCGTAACCCAACAATCCCCCCATTAACCTTACACTACGGGCAATTTAGCATGGCCAATCCACCTAACCCGCACATCTTTGGACTGTGGGAGGAAACCGGAGCACCCGGAGGAAACCCACGCACACACGGGGAGGACGTGCAGACTCCACACAGACAGTGACCCAGCCGGGAATCGAACCTGGGACCCTGGAGCTGTGAAGCATTGATGCTAACCACCATGCTACCGTGAGGCCCTTCTCTTCATGGGGAGGAGAGCAGACGCCCTTGCCTTTGCCTCCCTAATCGCCCGCCAGAGAATCCTGCTCGGCTGGCAATCAGCAGCACCACCCAAAGCTGTCCGACCTTTCAGAATTTCTCCAAATGGAGAAAATTAAATTTGCGGTCCAATGGTCGGAGGAGCCATTCACTCGGTTGTTCCAAGACTTGTTTGTAGGCAACAGCCAATAAGCCAAAAACAGAAGAGGGTAGTCACGATACAGCAAGGCGGGGAGGGGTATGTGGAGTGGTAGGGAGACATAGAACCCAACCATGTCCAACAAAAACACGTGACACGGCATCACACCAACGTAACTGGAGCAGGGTACAAAAACGGACGAGGGATAAGGGCACACTAGACGACCGGCGGGGTGGGGGGTGGGGAGTTGGCAGATTGGGAGGGGAAACAAGGGAACCAGCCAGAATAGAAAAACTAATGCAAGACGACTGATGTAAATTACAGAAACAGACTAATATAAGCAAATATTTTTCTTTACCCTTTGTCTCCTAATGTATGTCCACGCCTATCCTTGTTTTGTATACTACAAAAATCTCAATAAAACATTGAGAAAAAATAGAAAAATTACAGGACTGTGGGAAAAGAACAAGGAAGTGAGGTGAATGGAATAAATCTACCATATGGCCAGCGCAGGATTGACAGGCTGAATGGCGTGTGTGCTGGATCAATCTATGTTCTGTTTGCATATCTCTTTCTGTGTTGGCTTCTCTTTTTTCATGTTTGTTCTCTTTCTTTCTTTCTTTCTTGTCTTTCTGTCTGTCTTTCTTTCTTTCTTGTCAGCATCAACGGGGCAAGGTGGAGATGGTTAGCAGTTTCAAATTCCTGGGTGTACACATCTCCAAAAATCTGTCCTGGTCCACCCACGTCGACGCTACCACTAAGAAAGCACAACTGCACTTATACTTCCTCAGGAAACTAAGGAAATCCGGCATGTTCACATTAACCCGTACCAACTTATACAGATGCGCCATAGAAAGCATCCTATCGGGCTGCATCACAGCCTGGTATGGCAACTGCTCGGCCCAGGACCGCATAGGTCCTTCAGAGAGTCGTGAACACCGCCCAGTCCATCACACGAACCTGCCTCTCATCCATTGACTCCATTGAGCTGCTCGTAGAAAAATACTTTTCACTGTACCTCGATACACGTGACAATAAACAAATCCAATCCAATTCTTTCTTTCTCTCTCTTTCCTCCCTCTGTCTCTCTCTCACCTTTACCGTCCCTTCTTCCTCCTTTCCCTCTACCATCCCTTCCTCTCCTCCCAGCCATCATCTCCTCTTCGTTTCTTGGTGGGTGTAGTGAGTCTGTGGGTGGGGCAGCTCCCACTCTGCTTAGCTGACGTTTATCTGATGTGCAGGGCAATACCACCAACTGTTACCTGTGTGTTTTCGTTGTTGTTTTCCCTTATTCAGGTTCGACTGGAGAACGGATCTGTCTGGCAGGAGACAGCGCCGGAGGGAACCTCTGCATCACCGTGACCATGCGGGCCGTCTCCTACGGCATTCGGCTGCCTGATGGGATCATGGCAGCTTATCCTGCCACTCTGCTCCAAGCCAGTGCCTCCCCATCCCGTCTGCTCACCTTTATTGACCCCCTGCTGCCTCTCAGCGTCCTGTCCAAGTGCTTGAGTGCTTACGCAGGTAAGAGTCAAGATGTCTTGCCAGGTTAAATATTAGCGGATTACTTGGCGTCAGCTGTGAATCAACGAGTACCAATCTCTATTGCCTGGGAGTCAGAAGATCATGGGTTTGTGTACTGCTGGTGCGCTGCACTGTCAGAGGGTCAGTACTGAGGGTGTGCTGCACTGTCAGAGGGTCAGTACTGAGGGAGTGCTGCACTGTCAGAGGGTCAGTACTGAGGGAGCGCTGCTCAGTCAGAGGGTCAGTACTGAGGGTGTGCTGCACTGTAAGAGCGTCAGTACTGAGGGAGTGCTGCACTGTCAGAGGGTCAGTACTGAGGGAGTGCTGCACTGTCAAATGTTCAGTACAGAGGGAATGCTGCCCTGTGAGAAGGTCAGCACTGAGGGCGGCTGCACTGTCAGAGGGTCAGTAGTGAGGGAGTGCTGCACTGTCACAAGTTCAATACTGAAGGCGTGCTGCACTGTCAGAGGGTCAGTACTAAGGGAGCACTGCACTGTCAGGGCGTCAGTATTGAGGGAGTGCTACACTGTAGGAGTGTCAGTACTGAGGGAGTGCTGCACTGTCAGAGGGTCAGTACTGAGGGAGCGCTACACTGTAGGTGGGTCAGTACTGAGGGAGTGCTGCCCTGTCAGGGGGTCAGTACTGAGGGAGTGCAGCACAGTCGGAGGGTCAGTGCTGAGGGACTGCTGCATACAAGAGTGAAACTTTCGTCAGTTCACACCGGCAGGATCTTCCAATCCCACTGAGGGTGCAGCCTGCTCCGGACATCGTGGTGGCCTAGAATGTACAGTACAGAAGGAGGCCATTCGGCCCATCGAGTCTGCACTGGCTCTTGGAAAGAGCACCCTACCCAAGGTCAACACCTCCACCCTATCCCCATAACCCAGTAACCCCACCCAACACTAAGGGCAATTTTGGACACTACGGGCAATTTATCATGGCCAATACACCTAACCTGCACATCTTTGGACTGTGGGAGGAAACTGGAGCACCCGGAGGAAACCCACGCAGACACGGGGAGGATGTGCAGCCTCCACACAGACAGTGACCCAAGCCGGAATCGAACCTGGGACCCTGGAGCTGTGAAGCAATTGTGCTATCCACAATGCTACCGTGCTGCCGCGCATGTGGTGGATTTAATGGGAAATCCCATTGACAGTAACCCAATCAAAGATCCCGCCTTTGGCCAACAGCGGGCCGGCTCCTGCTGCCAAGAAACACTCTGCAGGGTGGTAAGAGTATCTCGCCCATCGGGTTTTACAGCACAGAAAGAGGCTCTTCGTCCCATCCTGTCTACGCCAGCCATCAAAACACCTAACTAATCTAATCCAGTTTTCCAGCGCTTGGTCCTTAGCCTTGTGTGCTATGGCATTTTAAGTGCTCATCTAAATGCTTTTTAACTGCTGCGAATGGTCATGCGAATGCCACATTCCCACCACCCTCTAGATGAAGACATTTTTCCATTGTCGGAAGAGGGAGTGCCACATTGAAAGGTGGGCCATTGAGCTATAAAAATGCAAGTCTTTACCGTACATGGAACAGGCAATAATTCTCCTGGAATGGTGACTATGATAGAGATGCCCCAGATAATTACGGGCACTGAGCCATCTAATTGGGTAAAAGGGCGCAAACCCAGAATTGGAGAATTACAACTGGGGCGTTGGGGAAGGGAGTAGATGTGTACCCCACCCGACTCCAGTTTGTTGTGTGTTGCAGGTACAGAGCCTACGTCGAATGCCTCCTCGAACATGGACAAGGTGGACACACTGGGCATGGTGCGGAATGACACAGCCGTGCTACTCCGTGACATCCGCCTGGGGGCCTCTGCCTGGTTCAACTCACTGCTGGACAATGGCAAGACCAGTGGCAAGAGCAGCAACAGACTTGGTATGTGTCTCTGCAGAGCTGTGTCAGATATAATCCTCCCTGTGGCTATAACCAACTCCTCCACTTCTGAAAACTGCCCCCGCTACATCTCCATCCCAAGCTCAATCCTGCCCTACACCGCACCTTATCTCTGGAAGATCCACTCGATTCACAGTACTTTCCTCTCTCTTTGCTCCTCTATCTCTGGCTTCTCATGCAAGTCTGGCTGAAAGGATCCAACACAGGGCAAACCCCAGATGTAACCTGGGAACTTTAACAAACCCATCTGGTTCAGGTGATCGGAGGGGAGGTGGCAATGTTGCACACGACAGGGGGCATGAGCATGTGCGATAGAAAAGTGTCAGGAAGGGGAGGGGACAAGACCAGAACACACATGTTCACGGGGGGGGGGACAAGACCAGAACACACATGATCATGGGGGGGACAAGACCAGAACACACATGATCATGGGGGGGACAAGACCAGAACACACATGTTTGTGCTGAGAGGCTGCACACTTATGAGAGGAGTGGTGAAGGGAGAGAGATTGTCTGCAATGATGATTAGCGGTGGGGAGGGTGGTCCATGCGTGCGTGTCAGAAGAGTGCTGAAGGGCTTGTGCATGAGAGCAGCAATAGAGTGCGGGCTGTATGCATATATGAGAAGTGGCAGAGGATTGGATAGGTGTGTGCTTGCCAGAAAATCAGAGGACCTGAACCTGAGAGGGATGATACGAGTGGTAAGGCATGTGGGCCAGGTGGCGCAGGGGGTCATATACACAGGAGTTGTGGCGGACAGGTTGCGTGGACTATTGAGATAAAGGTGGAGGGGGCCACGCGTGTGGGAGGGGATGGTGGAGGAGTCACGCATGCGCGAGTGGATGGTGGAGGGCCGCACGTGCAGGAAGGGATGGTGGAGGGTCGCGCGCGCGAGGGCTGGATGTCCAAGAGTGCGCTCAGAAGGGCTATTGGACATAAAAGGGTTGGCAGAGGGGGCTGGTCGTGCTCACGAGGGATGTGGGAGGAACCTGTTTTTTGTGTCCGGGTTGGCACAAAGCAGGACGTACAAGGTGACCTGACTTAAAAGCACCTCATCTACCTCAGTGTTAACTTTTATTGAGTTAACTCCATGCAAAGCACCGTGAGCAATTTCCTCTCTTAAAAGTGCTCTTGAGATGCAAGTTATTGTTGTCGTGCCAAAAAACGACTCCCATTTAGGCTTCCATGCCACATGAGGGTAATGAGAGATTTTACGAGGACACGAGGTGTTTTGGAGATTGAATGAGTGGCAGGAGAGAAGACAACGTTTGAGGAAAGTGAACGAGGGATTGGGGGGTGAGGGAAGAGAATGAGACCAACAGCTGTAGCGGAGTGTTGAATGGGTTTGTGCAAGGGTAGGGAAGGGGCATGGATCAGGAGCTGCTGTTGCACACAAATTAGATGGTCCCAGGATTGGGGTCGGGAGTTAGTTTCACACTCTGAACTCACACTGAACCGGGATTGGGAGTTAGTTTCACACTCTGAACTCACACTGTCCCGGGATTGGGAGTTAGTTTCACACTCTGAACTCACGCTGTCCCGGGATTGGGAGTTAGTTTCACACTCTGAACTCACACTGAACCGGGATTGGGAGTTAGTTTCACACTCTGAACTCACACTGTCCCGGGATTGGGAGTTAGTTTCACACTCTGAACTCACGCTGTCCCGGGATTGGGAATTAGTTTCACACTCTGAACTCACACTCTCTTGGGATTGGGAGTTAGTTTCACACTCTGAACTCACGCTGTCCCGGGATTGGGAATTAGTTTCACACTCTGAACTCACACTGTCCCGGGATTGGGATTGGGAATTAGTTTCACACTCTGAACTCACACTGTCCCGGGATTGGGAGTTAGTTTCACACTCTGAACTCACACTGTCCCGGGATTGGGAGTTAGTTTCACACTCTGCACTCACACTGTCCCGGGATTGGGAGTTAGTTTCACACTCTGAACTCACACTGTCCCGGGATTGGGAATTAGTTTCACACTCTGAACTCACACTCTCTTGGGATTGGGAGTTAGTTTCACACTCTGAACTCACGCTGTCCCGGGATTGGGAATTAGTTTCACACTCTGAACTCACACTGTCCCGGTATTGGGAGTTAGTTTCACACTCTGAACTCACACTGTCCCGAGATTAGGATAGGGAATTAGTTTCACACTCTGAACTCACACTGTCCCGGGATTGGGAGTTAGTTTCACACTCTGAACTCACACTGTCCCGGGATTGGGATTGGGAATTAGTTTCACACTCTGAACTCACACTGTCCCGGGATTGGGAGTTAGTTTCACACTCTGAACTCACACTGTCCCGGGATTGGGATTGGGAATTAGTTTCACACTCTGAACTCACACTGTCCGGGATGGGAGTTAGTTTCACACTCTGAACTCACACTGTCCCGGGATTGGGAGTTAGTTTCACACTCTGCACTCACACTGTCCCGGGATTGGGAGTAGTTCACACTCTGAACTCACACTGTCCCGGGATTGGGAGTTAGTTTCACACGATCACATTGTGAACCGCACCGCTTGACCCCCGGGATTGGGGTCGGGAGTTAGTTTCACACTCTGAACTCACACTGTCCCGAGATTGTGGATTGGGAATTAGTTTCACACTCGTGAACTCGCACTGTCCCGGGATTGGGGTCGGGAGTTAGTTTCACACACTTAACTCACACTGTCGCGGGATTGGGAGTTAGTTTCACATTGTGAACGCACGCTGGTCCGGGATTGGGGTCGGGAGTTAGTTTCACACTCTGAACTATCACTCTACCGGGATTTGGGAGTTAGTTTCACACTCTGAACTCGTACTGTACCGGGATTGAGAGTTAGTTTCACACTCTGAACCACACTGTCCCGGGATAGGGAGTTAGTTTCAACGCTCTGAAGCCACACTGTCCTGCGTTTGGAGTTAGTTTCACACTCTGAACTCATGTTGCCCCCCCGTGATTTGTCGGGTGTTAGGTGCACACCTCAGCTGCTCCGTGATAATCTCTGCTCCGTGTGGTGGCTGCCTTTATTATATAGATGTTGCTTGCTTCCCTGTCGACTCCCTTTGATCTCTGGACCCTGAGCTCTGTCGTTATCTCCGCAGTCGGACTGCAGCTCTGGGCCTGTCTCAGACGCCCGCTCACCCTGCTGGTTCATCTGCTGCGACTCGAGAAGCTGATCCTTTCTAACTGTCAGGTCTCTGGTAGGATGCAGCTCTGGCGCTTCACAACCCATTGGCTTTTGCATCGAAGTAACATTTGCCATAATCAATAATCTGCATTGGCCCGGGTGTCTTTTGATTGGTGGTCTTTCCCTCCATGTGTCTTATTGCTTACTTGCTTGCCTCGCCCTGTATCCTGCGCCTTGTGTCTCCATGCTGTATTGCCTTTTGTGGCTTTAATCCTTTAACATCTTGGCCTCTTTTCTGCTTGCCTCACTCCCGAACTGCCTTTGCACACTTGCACAGATCCCACTTTAACGGTTACAGATGAGCCTGGGGAGATTATCCTGCTGTTCTGTGCCGAGTATTTATCCCTTAACCAACATCGCTGAACCTGATTATCAATCGCTTGATAGCACCAAGCTTGAATTCTGCTTGAAGGGCAGAAGCATTTCATCTTGCGCTCCTCTGGACAAACACAAGAATGCCAAATTTCAAATGATCGTAGCAATTTATACTGCAGTGAAGAAAAATGGTTGGGACCAAAGCATTATCATGGTGAAAGTAACGGGAAACTATAGGCTCCCAAGCTCCTGGGTAATTTCCAAAAAGGCACAAGGTCTTTTTCCTTTTGCAAGGCCATATTTCTTTTATTTCCACCCTTGAGAAGGTGACCTGTATGTTTGCATGTATGCCGCTTCTATAACAACCACCAGATTAACACAAGCAGCCAAGAAAACAATTGGAGCTGAAAACATTTTCCTCGTGCTGGAGGCAACATACATTCATACTCAGGGGACCCATTCACTGCACACTAAACATGTTCAAGCATTTTGTGAATTATCTAGGAGCTTGGGTAGTCTATAATCCCCCATTGCTTCTCCATGGTAATGTCTTGGCCATTCCGAGTTGACTTAGCAATCTTTATTTTTCCGTAGTATGTGGGTGAACACTGGCTAATAGGAACAGGAGTAGGCCGTTCGATCCCTTGAGTCAGCTCCGCCATTCAATAGGATCATGGCTGAGCCAACATTTCTCATGTCCACTTTCCTGCCCTCGCCCGGTAACCTTTAATTCCCTTACTGATCAAGAATCTTATCTATCTAAGCCTTAAATATAGACAGGAACTTTGCCCTCACAGAGAAGAAATTCCTCCTCATCTCAGTTTTAAATTGACACCCTTTTATTCTGAGTCTGTGCCCTATGATCCGAGACTCTCCCAGGAAGGGGAACATTTACCCTGTCAACATATAGAATCCTATATGTTTCAATGAGATCGCCCCTCTTTCTCCTAAATTACAATGAATAGTGTGCTAGCTTTCTGTGTTTCGTATACAAGTAGCCCCAAGTCCTTTTGTGTTGCAGTTTTCTGCAGTTTTTTCTCCATTTATTTATTTATTTTTCCAAAAAAAACATTTATTAAGGTATTTGTAACTTTATAATACTATAACAGCAACAGAAAAGAAAGTAAATTCAAATATAAACGTAGTACATACATCATTTCCATCCCTAAAAGTCCCTCCTGCCCGTAGCAGATAATAGCCGACCTTCTCCCACCCTCGCGTTGGCCCTCTTAGAACGAACTTGATTTTCTCAATACTGAGAAACCCAGCCATTCGCTAACCCAGGTCTCTGATTTTGGGGGTTTCGAGTCCCTCTACGCTAGCAATGTCCGTCTCCGTGCTACCAGGGAGGCAAAGGCCGAAACGTCAACCTCTCTCGCCCCCCCGGACTCCCGGATCTTCCGATGCTCCAAAGATCGCCACCTCTGGACTTGGCACCACCCGTGATTTTAGTACCGTGGACATGACATCTGTAAAACCCTGCCAAGATCCCCTCAGCTTCGGGCATGCCCAAAACATATGACATGATTTGCTGGCCCTCCCGCATACCTCGCACACCTGTCCTCTGCCACAAAATACTTGCTCATTCCGGGCCACCGTCATGTGTGCCCAGTGAACTACCTAAATTGTATCAGGTTAAGCCTGGCACATGATGAGGAGTGTTTAACTCTGCTCAAAACATCCACCCACAGACCGCCCCTATCTCTTTCCCCCAGCTCATCTTTCCACTTGCCCTTTAGCTCCTCCACCTGAGTTTCCTCCGACTCCATAGTTCATTGTAGATGTCCGATACCTTCCCTTCTCCCTCTCCTGTTCTGGAAACTATCCTGTCCTGTATCCCCCTTGGCGGTAGGAGCGGAAAGGTCGGCACCTGCCTTTGCAAGAAATCCCACACCTGCAGATATCGGAATCCATTTCCTGCAGATATCTGAATTCATTTCCCACTCCCACACCGATTTTCACGGTCTGTACCGTCCCCGCCAGTGACAGCGGGAGCATATCCCACCTTCTAAAGTCCTCCTTCGTTTGCTCTACTAGACGGGTCATATTTAACTTATGTAGTGTCTCCCATTCCTGTGCCACCTGGATTCCCAGATAGCAGACTCTCCCTCCCACCACTCTAACCAGCAGCTCTCCCCGTCTCCTCTCCTGCGTCCTCGTCTGGATCGCGAACATCTCACTTTTCCCATATTCAATTTATACCCCGAAAACCGGCCAAATTCCCCTAAGGTCTGCATAATATCCCCCATCCTCCCTACCGGTTGGAAATATACAGGAGCAGGTCGTCGGTGTAAAGCGAACCCTGTGTTCCACCTCCCCACCCCCCACCCCAACCAACCCGTTCCAGTCCTAGATGCTCTTAACGCCATCGCCAGTGGTTCTATGGCCAGAACAAACAACAGCAGGGAGAGGAGATACCATTGCCTTGTCCCTTGGTGCAGCTTAAAATAGCCTGATGTCAGCCGATTCGCCGTCAGCTGCCTGCCCTTAACAAAACCCCTCTGGCCTTCCCCTATCACCTCAGGGACACAGTCCTCTATCTTTGAGGCCATATTTAGCCAACAGTTTAGCATCCACATTCATAGGGAGATTGGCCTATATGACCCATATAACTCTGGGTCCTTCTCCCCGCTTCAGGATCAGTGAGATCGAGGCCTGTGACATTGTTGGGGGAAGGACACCCCCGCTCCTTGCCTCATTAAATGCCCTCACCAGCGGCCGAACCCAGCATCTCCGAGAACTTCTTGTAGAATTCCACTGGCTAGCCATCCGGTCCCAGGGCCTTGCCCGACTGCATGGCCTCCAATCCCTCTAGTATTTCTTCAATTCCAATCGGGGCTCCCAACCCCTCCACCAATCCTTCCTCTACCTTCGGAAACTTCAACTCACCCAGGAACTGCCTCATCCCCTCTACCCCAGCTGTGGGGTTCCGACTCATATAGTCTCTATAAAACTCCTTAAACACCCCGTTTACCCCTTTGGGTCCAAGACCACGACGTTCCCACCTCTGTCCTTCACTCTTCCCATCTCCCTGGTCACCTCCCTTTTCGCTCAGCTGGTGTGCAAGCATCCTGCTGGCCTTCTCTCCATACTCGTACATCGCTCCCTCACCTTCCTCAAATGCGCCACTGCTTCCCTGTAGATAACAGCCCAAACTCCATATGTAGCCTCTGCTACTCCTTCAGTAACCCCGCCTCCGGGGCCTCCGAATATCTCCTGTCCCCTGGAGTACTTCCCCAACCAGCCTATCCATCTCTGCTCCCTCCACCTTCTCCCTATGGGCCCGTATCGAGATTAGCTCCTCCCTAGTCCACTGCCTTCAGCAGTCCCAGACCGTTGTTGCCGAGACTGCCCCCATGTCATTTATTTCCAGATAGTTCTGGATAGACTCCCGCACCCGCCCGCACAGCCCCTCATCCGCTAACAGTCCCACATTGAACCTCCATTGCAGGCGCTGCCCTCTCCTCCTTCAGTCACCCGTAGGTCCACCCAATGTGGGGCATGGTCCATACAGCAATCACCGAATACTCGGTATCAACACCCCCGCCAGTAAAGCCCTGCTATGGATTTTTTAAAATGGGTCCAGGAGTATGCTTAGTGCACATGGAGAAAAAAGAAACTCCTTCACTCTTCACCCCCCCCCCCCCCCCCCCCCCCCCGGAAATACCATCACCCTATTTAGGCCAGCCTCCCGCTCTCGCCTCCGTGGGCCCACCATCCTCGACCTCCCATTGTCTCCCAGCAACAGTTCCTCCCCTATCCACAGAGCAGCTCAGTCCCCACCCCCCTATCAGCAGCACCACAATCCCAACCCCCAATACCAAGTTTATCACCTGCTCACCCCCCACTGCACTTCTGTGAGCTAGCTTGCCCACTAGCCTGTAACCGCCCGCCATGGCGCCAGACATCCTATCCCCTATTGTTCTCCAACCCTCCCCCCCCCCCGCGCGCACATACATATTCAAAACATTACAGTCCCCAATAAACACAAAGTAGAAAAAAAATACCTCCACCTACAAAGTTAACTTACAGATCTGAGCAATGGCCCAAAAATGGGACTGGAACGGGTTGGTTGGGGTGGGGGGTGGGGGGTGGGAGGTGGAACACAGGGTTCGCTTTACACCGACGACCTGCTCCTGTAATATTTGCAACCCGGCAGGGAGGATGGGGGCTATTATGCAGACCTTAGGGGAATTTGGCCGGTTTTTCGGGGTATAAATTGAAATATGGGACAAAGGGCACTGCATATACAATTCAAAACTAAAATACTTTAACAGAATCGATACAAGCAATACCCTCCCTCAAAGTTCAATGTCCTCAAACCCCTGCCAGCCTTTTATTCTTTGATAAAGTCCATCACTTTGTTCGATTTGGGCGATTCAAAAGTAGTTCCCAAGTTTCTGGCCCTCAAACGAGACCCACAGACGAGCTGGGTATAACATTCCAAACTTCACCCCCTTCTTGAAGAGGACCGATTTTACCCGAACTGAATCTGACTTGACTTTTGGCCAGTTCCACGCCCAGATCCTTGTAGATGCGCAATCACAGTTCTCCCACTTGCAGCTCCGTGTCAGCTTGACTCACTGCAAATCTGTTCCTTGTCCAGGAACCGGTGCATTCGCCCACCATCGCCCTCGGTGGTTCAGTCACCCGCGGTTTTCCTCGCAAGCGCTCTGTGCACTCTCTACATTTCCAAGGGTCGTGTAAACACCCCATCTCCAATCAACTTTTCCAGCAGACATGTCACACATACCCTTGGGTCTGATCACTCACTGCCCTCAGGAGGCCGACGATGCTCAAATTCTGTCTCCGGGACCTGTTCTCCAGGTCCTCCAACCTCTCCTGCAGCCTTTTTTGGCGGTCCCTCACCACCTCCCTCCACCTCCAACGCGGTTAAAAGGTCCTCTTGCCCAGACACCTTCCTCCTCCATCTTCTGAATCGCCAGTCCGTGGGCTTCCAGCCCCTGTTCCACCCGATCAGTTGTCACCTTAATGGGGTCCTAGCCCTTCCTTCCTTTGCTTGGTGAAGCTCTCCTGAATGAACCTCTACCAGCTGTAATGTTGACCACTGTGCCACCAAACCGGGATCCTGCGCCTCCGCCATGCTTTCTCATGCTGCAGGTTTCTACAGTTGCCTTCGTTACTCGACAAATTCTTCTCACACGACCCTTCTGGTCAACCGCTCCATATACTGGTGGGGAGTTCTCCTCACTGTGGCGCTCTCCACCCATTTTTTCTCATAAAATTCTGAAAAAAAAATCAGGAGAAAGATCCACACAGATCCGTTGCGAGCGGGAGCTACCAAATGCGCGAACCTCCTACTTCATGGCTGCCACCGGAAGTGCATTTATGATTTTATAAGAATAAAGAAAAGTGCAGCACAGGACAGGCCCTTCGGCCCTCTAAGCCTGTGCCGACCATGCTGCCCGTCTAAACTAAAATCTTCTACACTTCCTGGGTCCGTATCCCTCTATTCCCATCCTAGTCATGTATTTGTCAAGAAGTCCACTTAAATGTCACTATCATCCCTGCTTCCACCACCATCTCCGGCAGCGAGTTCCAGGCACCCACTACCTCTGTGTAAAAAAAAAAAACTTGCCTGTACATCTCCTCTAAACTTGCCCCTCGCACCTTAAACCTATGCCCCCTAGTAATTGCCCCCCTCTACCCTGGGAAAAAGTCTCTGACTATCCACTCTGTCTACACACCTCATAATTGGTAGACCTCGATCAGGTCACCCCTCAACTTCCATCGTTCCAGTGAGAACAAAACGAGTTTATTCAACGTCTCCTCTAGCTAATGCCCTCCAATACCAGGCAACATCCTGGTAAATCTCTTCTGCACCTCTCCAATGCCTCCACATCTTCTGGTAGTGTGATGACCAGAATTGAACACTATACTCCAAGTGTAGCCTAACTAAGGTTCCTTCAGCTGCAACATGTCTCGCCAATTTTTATACTCAATGGCCCCAGCCAGTGAAGGCAAGCATGCCGTATGTCTTATTGACTACCTTCTCCACCTGTGTTGCCCCTTTCAGTGACCTGTGGACCTGTACACCTAGATCTCTGACTGTCAATACTCTTGAGGGTTCTACCATTTACTGTATATTCCCTACCTGCATTAGACCTTCCAAATTGCATTACCTCACATTTGCCTGGATTAAACTCCACCTGCCATCTCTCTGCCCAAGTCTCCAAACGATCTAAATCCTGCTGTATCCTCTGATAGTCCTCATCGCTATCCGCAATTCCATCAACCTTTGTATCGTCCGCAAACTTACTAATCAGACCAGTTACATTTTCCTCCAAATCATTTATGTGTACTACGAACAGCAACGGTCCCAGCACTGATCCCTGTGGAACACCACTAGTCACAGCCCTCCAATCAGAAAATCATCCTTCCATTGCTACTCTCTGCCTTCTATGACCTAGCCAGTTCTGTATCCATCTTGCCAGCTCACCTCTGATCCCGTGTGAAAATACAAATGTATACATAGTTCAGTGCGTAACACATCCCTCCATCTCCCATTGTTCCCGCCTACTCTAAACACAAAATAGCTTAACTCCCCCTACCCCCTAAACCCCCCCCCCCTTTATTGAGTCTGCTGACAGTTTAGTTTTTCCATAAGAATTCCATAAACGGCTGCCACGTCCGGACGAACCCTAACGCTGATCCTCTCAGGGCGAACTTAATTTTCTCAAGTCTGAGAAACCCAGACATGTCACTAACCCAAATCACTGATTTTGGGGCTTCGAGTCCCTCTATGCTAATAAGATCCGTCTCCAGCTACCAAGGAGGCAAAGGCCAAAACGTCAGCCTTTCTCGCCCCCTGGACTCCCAGACCATCCGACACTCCGGAAATCACCAATTCTGGATTCGGCGCCACCCCTGTTTTTAGTATCGTGTGCATGATGTCCGCAAAACCCTGCCAGTAACCCCGAAGCTTCGGGCATGCCCAAAGCATGCGGACATGGTTTGCTGGCCCTCCCGCACAACCCACGCACTTGTCCTCTATCCCAAAAAACTTGCTCATCCAGGCCACCTCATGAGTGCCTAGTGAACCACCTTGAATTGTATCAGACTGAGCCTGGCACATGATGAGGACATGTTAACTCTGCTCAGAGCATCCTCCCACAGACCCACCTCTACATCCCCTCCCAGTTCCCATTTATGCTTTAGCTCACCTATCTGAGTTTCCTCCCACCCATGAGTTCTGTATACGAAACCTTCCCCTCCCCAACCCCTGTTTTAGAAACTACCTTGTCCTGTATCCCCTGTTGGGGTAGAAGCGGAAAGGTCGAAACCTGCCTTCGCGCAAAATCCCTTATCTGCAGATATCGAAACCCATTCCCTCCCGACAATTCAAACACCTCCTCCAAATCTTCTAAACATGGAAAGCTTCTACCAATAAACAGATCCCCCAGCCTCTCAATCCCTGCTCTCTGCCACCTCCAAAAACCCCCATCCCGCCTCCTCAGGACAAACTGGTGATTATCACAAATTGGCACCCACACCGACGCTCCCTCCACTCCCATATGCTTCCGCCACTGCACCCAAAGTCTCAGGGCCGCCACTACAAACGGGCTTGTGGCGTACCGGGCCGGCGAGAACGGCAGAGGAGCCATTAACAAAAACAAAGACTTGTGCCCTTACTTGATGCTGCCTCTGCTCGCTCCCGCACTGACCCCCCTCCCTCACTGCCCACTTCCTGATCATGGCTATATTTGTCGCCCAGTAGTAATTACTAAAGTTCGGCAGTGCCAGCCCACCTCCCCGCAGGTTTCGCTCCGGCAGCATTTACTTTACTCATGGGGTTTTACCCGCCCACCCAAAACCAGAGATCACCCTGTTCATCCAGTTTAAAAAAAAGTCCTTTTGGTATGAAAATAGGGAGGCTCTGGAAAACAAACAGAAATCTCGGGAGGACAGTCATTTTCACAGTCTGTACCCTCCCTGCCAGTGACAGCGAGAGCATGTCCCACCTCCGGAAGTCCTCCATTTGTTCAACTAGCCAGGTCAAATTAAATTTATGTAACTTCCCATCCCCGTGCCACCTGAATTGCCAAATAACGGAAACTCACTCCCACCACTTTAAATGGCAGCTCCCCCAGTCTCCTCTCTCCCCTCTCCTGGATCACAAAAACCTCATTTTTACCCATATTCAATTTGTACCCCGAGAACTGGCCAAATTCCCCTAAGATCCGGATAATCACCACCTTCACCTCCTGCTCCCTCACCGGCCCCTCCTGCCCTGCTCTATCCTCCTCACCCAGCCTCGGATCCTCCAACCCGTCCAAGAACTCCCGTACCCCCGCTCCTCCCCCGGTGTCTCCGACCTATATAGATCCCTATCAAACTGCTCAAGAACTGTGGACAACTGGTCGAACCTTGCTTGCAACTCCGTCCTCTTGGCCAAGAGATCCAGGCCCAGGGCCCCGCATACGTCTCATCCACCTCCAGAATCTCCCCTATCAGTTTTTGGCGCTCCTCTCTCTCTCTCTCCTCCTTGTCCACCATAGCTTTTAACAAATCACCTCCTCCCTCACTACTGCCTTCAGAACCTCCCAAGCCACCAACTGGGAAACATCAAAGTCACAATGTGCAGGTTAGGTGGATTGGCCATGATAAATTGCCTTTAGTGTCCAAAATTGCCCTTAGTGTTGGTGGGGTTACTAGGTTATGGGGATAGGGTGGAGGTGTGGACCTTGGGTAGGGTGCTCTTTCCAAGAGCCGGTGCAGACTCGATGGGCCGAATGGCCTCCTTCTGCACTGTAAAATCTATGAATCTATGAATCCCCCGTGCAATTAAATCCCACATATTCCTCGATCACCTTCCCAATCTAGTCACAAAAGCTCCGGTCCACTTGCAACCCACGTCCATTCTCCAAACCGGCCTCTGGGCCATCCCCTTCCCCAAAATTACATCGAACCAATGTGGTGCATGGCCCAAGATCACAACTGCTGAGTACTCTAACCTCCTAACCTCAGCCAATAGCGCCTTCTCCACCATGAAAAAGTCTATCCTCGAGTACACATTGGGTACCAGGGAGAAAAGTGAATAATTGCGTTCCCTCGATGCAAAAACCTCCACAGGTCCACTCCTCCCATCTTCTTCATGAGCCCAGCCAGCACTCTGCCCCCCTCCTCCCCCACCTTCAACTTGTGGGTATTCAGATCCGGGATGGCACCCAGCCCCTCTTCGCGAACCCCGCATCATCCCAGTTGGGGCCATATATGCTCGCCAATGTCACCAACAGTCCCCTCTCTTTATTACATACCTGCCCCCTCGGTCCACCACCACCGTCTCCACCTGAAACCTCACCCTCTTGCCCACCAATACTGCTACCCCTCAAGCCCTGCTATTGAACTTTGAGTGGAAAACTTGACTCACCCAACCCTTCCTAAGCCTCATCTGATCCCTCACCCTCGGATGGGTCGCCTGCACCATCACCACATAGGCTTTTAAGGTGTTCAAGTGTGTAAAACCCCTTGATATCTTCACCGGCCCCACTAACCCCCTCATGTTCCACGTCACTATTCTGACCGGGGGTCTCTCACCCGCTCCCCCCCGCCCGTCCTGTCTGGCATCATCATAGCCACAGACTCTGCCCTTCAGACCTGACCCGCCTCATCCCTTTGTTACCGTCAAATCACCCTCATCCCAGAATCCCCAATCCACTTCCTCTTGCAAACACCTCTCCCAGTATCGATCCCACCCCCTCAACTTTCACACCTCCCAGGCCCATTGAAACCTGTTCAACCAGGTTCCAACAACCCAGGCCCCTCCCACCCCACCACATTCCCGTTCACAAGCCGACCTTCCCTTGCTAATGTGACAGCCCCTGCCCAGGCCTCCCTCCTCCCAATCCCCTCCCCCATGACCCAGTCCCTGAAAACAAAAACAAACCAGCAAAACCACGCATGGGAGAACCGCCATAATCCCAAAGCCTAATACTATTGGAACCAACTATAGTGTAAACAAAGGTAAACTACCCTCCCCTGTTCAATCAACCCAAAAACTCAGCTGTTCCTCACACAGAATGCAGAACAAGGAACAACTATGATGTGGAGATGCCGGCGTTGGACTGGGGTGAGCGCACTAAGAAGTTACAAACAAACCTGTTGGATTTTAACCTGGTGTTGTAAGACTTCTTACAAGGAACAACTAAAAAGAGAGATGAAAGCTCATCACAGTCCCCATCCCCTCAGTCCAAGTCCCAATCTCAGTCCCATCTCTCATTTCATTCCCAGTCCTTCAGCCTTCACGAACGCCTCCGCTGCCTTGAAGTAGAAGTCCCTCGAATTATAGGTCACCCTCACCTTCGCTGGGTGGACCACGGCAAACCTCACACTGTTGCTGTAGAGTGCCACCTTCACCCGTCCGAAGGCCGCTCACCTTCTCGCCAGTTCCACTGTCAAATCTCGGCTTATCCAAATACCAACACCTTCCCACTTCACCTCACGTCTTTGCTTCGCCCAACTCAGGACCTTGTCCTTATCAAACTTATGGAAGCATATTATAACTGCCCTTGGTGGCTCGTTTGCTTTTGGCTTGGGCCTGAGCGACCGATGTGCACTGTCCAGCTCATAACGGGAGGATTCCTCCTCCTCCCCCAACAACTCTGCCAACATCTTCACAAAGTACTCGGTCGGTCTTGGACCTTCCACCCCCTCAGTCAGGCCCATGATTCGTGTGTTCTGCTGCCTCGACCTGTTCTCCAGCTTGGCTCTGAGTCCTTTGTTAGCCTCCACCACCCTCCGCAGATGCTCACCCATCGAGGTTGATGAACCATCAATTGAACGCGAGACGAGTTGCTGTACAAAAGTAGGCTTTAATAAGCTACATGTTAGCCCTGCGGTCGACTACAGTAAATGGCCAACCGCCGGGCGTGCTGGGTATTTATACCTCGCCCTGGAGGCGGGGTTAACTCAGCCTCTCGACCAATCGGGGAGCCGTCACATGACTGGTCTCAACCAATCGGTCGAGAGGCACATGACCGACCAGGGGCAATGGTAAGCCGGTGTTCTGCACCAATGGCAGGCAGCTATGTTAATCATACCACCACAGAGGTGAACTGGTCACTATGTTGTAACAGAGCTTCTCTATCCCGTTCAATATCTCTCCTTGCTCCCGTTCCTCAGCTGATGTCTTTGACACTGCCGCCGTCACGGGCAATCACCTCTACCCACTCCTTCATCACAGCCATCCTCCTTCCGCAGCACCTCCATATGCTTAGTGAACTGCCTCTCTAATTCTCTGGCCATCACCTCGGTCAGAGTTTCCACTGTGAGGGGAGTGGCTTCACCCAGCGATTCAGCCTCCGACATCTTTCTTCCTGCCGGGCTCACCGTTCACTCGACGGCGAATCTTTGCTTGCCTCCTTCTTTCCAGTGGCTTTCTTCTGGGTCTTCAACATTCCCACCTTCCGTATGTCTTCTGCACCAGCTTGTTCAAAAATTGCCCCTGAAACTAGGCATTAAAATCCAAAAACCAGAACCTCGAGCAGGAGCCACGCAATGTGCAACCTCCATCTACATGCAGTCACCAGAAGTCTCGTGTTGCCTTCAAACTTGGCTATGGCACATTCTTTCCTCTAAGTCAATAATATATATTGAAACAGTCCCAGCACTAATCCCTACAGAACCCCACTGGTTACAGGTTGACACCCTGAAAAAAAACCCTTATCTCCACTCGCTGTTTCCTGCCCATTAGCCAATTCTCCATCCATGCCAGTTTACTATCTCCAACATCGTAGGCTCTTATCTTATGACTTAACCTTTTGTGAGGTACCTTGCCGAACACCTTCTGGAAGTCTAAATACAACACATCTGGTTCCCCTCTATCCACTTAAATAAATTAGTCAGACACTATTCCCCTTTCATGAAGCCATGCTGACTATGCTTGATTAGATTATGATTTTCCAAATGTGCTGATGGCTGGGCTGGTATTTTTTTCCATCCCTAATTACCCCTCGAGAAGAGGCTTTTTCGAACCACTGCAGTCCCTGTGGTGTAGGTACACCTACAGTGCTGTTAGGAGGGAGATTTTGGATTTTTACCCAGCGACAGTGAATAAGCAATCAATGTATTTCCACGTCAGCATGGTGAATGGCTTGGATGAGAACTTCCCGATGATGGTGTTCCCATTTGTTGGCTGCCCTTCACCTTCTACTCTGGTTTGTAAGGTGAAGGAGCACTGATGAGTTCCCGCAGTGCACCTTGTAAATATTGCGCACAGCTGCCACTGTGCGTCGGTGGTGGGGGAGTAATTGTTCTTGCATGGAGTGCCAAACAAACTTTGTCCTGGATGGTATTGGGCTTCTTGAGTGTTTTGGAGCTGCACTCATCCAGGCAAGTGGAGAGTATTCCATTACACCCCTGACATGTGCCCTGTAGATGGTGGGCAGTCTTTGGGGACATGAGGTGAGTTACTCACCGCAGGACTCCCAGCCTCTGACCTGCTCGTGGAGACAGTATTTATATGGCTGAGTCCAGTTCAGTATCTGGTCAATGGTAACCCCCAGGATATTTGATAGTGAGGGATTCAGCTATGGTAATATCATTGAATGTCAAGGGGCGATGGTTGGATCCTGCTTGTTGGAGATGGTCATTGTCTGGCACTCGTGTGGCTTGCCACTTGTGAGCCAAGCTTGAAGGCTACTGTACAGGCCTTACTGCAAATGGGTATGGATTGCTTCAGTATCCGAAGAGTCGCACTGTGCAATCATCAGCAAACATGATCTTACGATGGAGGGAAGGTCATTGATGAAGATGGTTGGATGATTGTTTAAAATTTGGCACTCTTGTGTTTGTTCTGAGAAGTTGCCAGATGAAAAGCGTAAGCAACATGTCAGTCACTTTAGTTGCATAATAGATGATCTGGTTATTATCACATTGGTGTTAGTGGGATCTTGCTGTGTGCAAATTGCCTTCAACTGCACTTTAAATAAAGAATGTATTTGGTGATGTGAAGTACTTTTGGACACACTATGGTAATGAAAGGTGCTATAGAAGTACAGTCCCATTTATCCTTTCTGTGCCATCGTGGTTAGAATTGGAGCGTGTTTTGAAGTTACGATCGAGACCGAGACTAAGACGAGCCATGTTTGTTCTTTCCTCTGTGTACCAAACTCCCCCTCCCCCTACCCTTCCCCTCTCCTATCCCCGCAAAACCCATCTCCCCAACAACTGACAGAGGCTGTGCGAAAGAGCTGCTCGGAAGCTGCCCTCACCGGGACCTCCACAAACTCCTCCTCAGAACACGAGCAGAACTTTGTGATGAGCAGAACCTGCCAGGAGCTGGACGAGAACACCCCGTCCTGCAGTAGGCAGAGCCTGCCGGATCCAGAAGCTAATACCCAGGCCCAAGCCGACAGCAGGTCAAGAACCAGCTTCTACCAGGAGGAAGAGGAGGGAAAAGAGATGAAGAAGAGGAGAAGGGGAGGCAGCCTGAGGAACAGCAATCACAGCTGTCCGGGTTTCCTGGGGGCTTCCAGCCCCTCCGCAGCAGTGCAACAGCAGCCAACATTAAACTGCAGACAACGGCTATCGTGAGAAACCCCTTCATGTCTCCGCTGCTGGCTTCGGATGACATGCTCCAAGGGCTGCCGCCTATACACCTGGTGGTGAGTGTCAATTCTTACCTAATATACTGCACCTCTATGTCCCACCGATAGAGCCCCGCCACCAACACCCTGCGGGCACCAGATCTTGCTAGCCATCTCCAATCTCCATAGTAATTTAAAATCTTCATAGTGACGCCCATTGTGAATGAGGTTACATCCACTGGGACCCTTGTAAATACTGACACATTCCCTGGGACACGCTTGTGAATAAAAATACATTTCCTGGGGCCTCCTTGTGAATATGAACACATTTTGGGATCCTCTTGTGAATACGAGCACACGCACAAGGACCTTCTGTGAGTACTGACACATTTCCTGCCCCCCCCCCCCCCCCCCCCTGTGAATGCGGATACCCTGTAAATAGTCACACGCCCCCGTGTTATGATCTGGCTAGTGGTAATTGCCGTGCCAACCAAATCTCAAAGGGAAACTTGACAAGCTGTCACAACAATTTTCAATTTGTATTTTGCTACTTCCCCAAAAGGTTTTACAAAGATTCACAAACACCCCTTTTAGGCAACAGTCCCGATAGATAAACATTTCAGTTAATTTACCAGAAGGCACCCACAGTTGCTATGTAGAAGATACGTCAAAAGGCTTCTCTCCTCCCTCACTCCCCTGTGGAGGATCACAAGAGCTTTAGAACAAAAAGAACGTGGCTTTTGAAAACAACAGGCACATTTCTGGGTTTCTAGAGACTGCACACTTGGCTTCTTTTCACCGTTCTGCCCAGCACAGCACATTGCAGGATCTTACATGGTCATTCCCATCAACACAACTCCCAACTTTTCCTTAAGTCTGATTTTACTTTTTCATCTTTAAAACTATTGTTCACAACATCTCTCTGAAATTAACGGTCCTCAAAATATAGAATGTTCATGTTCTCTATTTCTCATGTTCTTAGGTCAAGTAAATCTTTATAACCTTTCCCAAGTTTACATAAAATCATAGAATCCCTACAATGCAGAAGGAGGCCATTCGACCCATCAAGTGTGCACCAACCCTCTGAAAGAGCACCCTACCTATGCCCAATCCACCACCCTATCCCTATAACTCCACCTAGGGGCAATTTAACGTAGCCATTCCACCTAACCTGCACATGTATCGATTGTGGGAGTAATCCAGCGTTACCCAGAGGAGATCCACGCAGACACGTGAAGAATGTGCAAACTCGCACACACAGTCACCCGAAGTTGGAATTGAATCCAGTCATTTGAGAGAGCAGTGCTACCCACTGTGCCACAGTGCCACCCCATAAGACCCCTTAAGCTGTGAAAACTGTTTGGTTCCATCTGAAAGTTAACAATCCAAATCTTCACATATCTCCTAATTCAAATTTCTAACCATATTGAGTTTTCCTTTAGGCAAATCTTAACTTAGTTAACACCTCTTTAAATGACTGCGCCCTCTCCCCTCCCGGACACCGGGTAAATGTTCACACTCCCCGGGCACTGGGTGAATATTCACACACTCCCCGAGACACTGGGTAAATATTCACACACTCCCCGAGACACTGGGTAAATATTCACACACTCCCCGGGACACTGGGTGAATATTCACACACTCCCCGGAACACTGAATAAATATTCTTCTAATTTTCAAAAACATGTTATCAAGGCATTTATGACGTTATAACAGCAAATACAAATGTAAACATAACTCAGTAAATAACCCCCCCCCCCCCCCCCCCCCCCCCCCCCCCCCCCCCGCCCCCCAGCCAACAACCACACCCAGCCAACATGGCTTATGCACACAATTCCCCAGTCCCACCTCCTCCTTTCGCTGATCCCACCTAAACTAAAATATCCCCCCCCCCAATTCCCTCACTCCCCTTCCTATTGTGTCTGCTAATAGTTTATTCCCCAAAGAAGTCAATAAACGGCTGCCACCTTCGGCCAAACCCTAACATTGATCCCTCAGGTGAACTTGATTTTCTCCAGCCTGAGAAACCCAGCCATGTCACTAACCCATACCCCCGATTGCGGGGTCTCCGAGTCCCTCCACGCTAATAAGATCTGTCTCTGGACTACCAAAGCGGCAAAGGCCAAAACGTCAGCCTCTCTCACCTCCTGGACCCCTGGGTCTTCTGACACTCCAAAAATCGCCACCTCTGAACTGGGAGCCACCCTTGTCTTTAATACCGTGGACATGACATCCGTAAATCTCTGCCAGAATTCCCTAAGCTTCGGACAGGCTCAGAACATGTGGACACTTGTCCTTAACCCCTTCAAAAAACCTCATCCAAGCCACCCTCATCTGTGCCCAGTGGACCACCTTGAATCGTATCAGGCTGAGCTTGGCACATGATGAGGACATGTTGATTCTACTCAGAGCATCCTCCCACGGACCTACCTCTAGCTCCTTACCCAGCTCATCTTCCCACTTGTGCTTCACCTCCCCTATCTGGGTTCCCTCCCACTCCATAAGTTCTTTATAAATTTCCGAGACCTTCCCCTCCCCCACAACCGTTTTGAAACAATCTTGTCCTGTATCCCCTGGGACAGTAGAAATGGAAAGGTCGCAACCTGCCTTTGTACAAAGTCCCTCACCTGCAGCTAACGATACCCATTCCCTCCCGGCACTTCAAACTCCTCCAAATCCTCCAAACAGGGAAAGATCCCATCGATAAACCGATCCCCCAGCCTCTCAACCCTGCTCTCTGCCACCTCTGATACCCCCCCCCCCCCCCCCCCCCCCCCCAGCCTCGCCAGTGCAAACGGTGGTTCCCACGAATTGGAGGCCACACCGACGCTCCCTCCACTCCCATATGTTTCCGCCACTTCCTCCAAATTCTCAGAGCTGCCACCACCACCAGGCTTGTGGAGTACCGAGCCGGCGAGAATGGCAGAGGTGCCGTTACCAATGCCCCTAAGCTTGTGCCCCTACATGACGCCGCCTCCCTCCGCTCCCATACTGAACACTCCCCCACTACCCACTTCCTGATAATGGCTATATTTGCCACCCAGTAATAATTCCTAAAGTTCGGTAAAGCCAGCCCCGCTCCGCTCCAACTCGAGGAGTTTTGCCGGCCCTAACAAACTCGAGATCACCGCATTGACCCTTTAAAAAAAGCTTTGGGGATAAAGATAGGGAGACACTGGAAAATAAACAAAAATCTCAGGAGAATTGTCGTCTTTACGGTCTGTACCCTTCCCGCCATTGACAACGGAGCTAGATCCCACCTCCGAAATTCCTCCTTCATTTGCTCAACCAACCTGGCCAGATTTAATTCATGTAGCTGCTCCCATCCCCGTGCCACCTGAATTCCCAAGTATTAAAAACTCCCTCCCACCACTTTAAACGATATCTCCCCCAGCTTCCTCTCCTGCCCCCTCACCTGGATCGCAAAAACCTCACTTTTACCCCTATTCAATTTATACCCCGAGAACCGGCCAAATTCCCTAAGATCCAGGTAATCTCCCCCATCCCCCCTAATGGGTCAGAAATGTACAGGAGTAGGTCGTCCGCATAAAGCAAGACCCTGTGCTCCACCACCTCCCCAGATTAACCCCTTCCAGTCCTTTGACGCTCTCAGCGTCATTGCCAATGGCTCTATAGCCAAGGCAAACAACAATGGGGAGAATGGACATCCCTGCCTCGTCCCCGGTAGCATTGTGGGTAACCCTATTGCTTCACAGCTCCAGGGTCCCAGGTACAATTCCCGCTTGGGTCACTGTCTGTGTGGAGTCTGCACGTTCTCCCCGTGTCTGCGGGGGTTTCCTCCGGGTGCTCCGGTTTCCTCCCACAAGTCCTGAATGTGCTGTCAGGTAATCTGGACATTCTGAATTCTCCCTCTGTGTACGAACAGACGCTGGAATGTGGTGACTAGGGACTTTTCACTAACTTCATTGCAATGTTAATGTAAGCCTACTTGTGGCAATAAAGATTATAAAAAATAGGGGCGGCATGTGGCATAGTGGTTAGCACTGCTGCCTACGTCGCTGAGGGCCCAGGTTCGAATCCCGGCCCTGGTCACTGTCCGTGTGGAGTTTGCACATTATCCCTGTGTTTGCATGGGTTTGACCCCCACAACCCAAAGATGTGCAGCATAGGTGGATTGGCCACTCTAAATTGTCCCTTAATTGGAAAAAAAAATAATTGGGTACTCTAAATTAAAAAAATTAAATTAAATTTAAAAAAAGATTATAAAAAATAAAAAATCCTCCGATCTTACTCGGTTTGTCCGCACATTCGCCACCGGTGCCTGGCACTGCATCCAGACCCAGTCTACAAAGCCCTGCCCAAACCCAAACTGCCCCAGGACCTCCCACAATACTTCCACTCCACCCGGTCAAAGGCCTTCGGTGTCCATAGCGACCACTACCTCCACCTCCTTACCCTCGGAGGGCATCATGATGATATTCAATAGCCTTCTAACATTGGCTGTTAACTGCTTCCTTTGACAAGTCCTGTCTGGTCCTTCCCTATCACCACAGAACACAATCCTCTATTCTCAAGGCCAAAACCTTGGCCAGCAATTTGGCGTCTACATTCAGTAAGGAGAGTGGCCTGTACGACCTGCATTGTTCTGGGTTCTTCTCCCGCTTCAGAACCAATGCGATTGAAGCCTGTGACATTGTTGCAGGAAGAACATCTTGCTCCATAGCCTCGTTAAAGGCCCTCACCATCAACAGCCTCAGCATCCCAGAAAACCTCTTGTAGAATTCCACTGGGTATCCGTCTGGCCCCGGGGCCTTGTCCGACTGCATGGCCTTCAATCTCTCCACTACTTCAACGAGCCCGATCGGGACTCCCAAACCCTCCACCAACTCTTCCTCCACTTTCAGGAACTCCAAACCCTCCAAAACTCACCTCATTGACCCCACCCCAGCTGGGGGCTCCGACTCATACAGCCACCTATAAAATTCCTTGAACACCACGTTCACCCCTTCTGGGTCCAAGAATGTGTTCCCCCCTCTATCCTTCACACTGCCTATCTCCATAGCTGCTTCCTATTTCCTGAGCTGGTGTGCTAACATCCTGCTGGCCTTCTCCCCATACTCATACACCGAGCTCTTCAGATGCGCGAACACACGAGCCATCTTGTCCGGCCCATTCAGCCCTCTCACATTCCATGTAATCAGCCTGGTCGGGGAGAACCCTGCCCTCCTCCCCTGCCAATCAACCATATCCCTTCTGAGGCTAGCCTCCAGCCCCGTCCCACGCCTCTTCAGGCCTGCTCCCAGGCGCCCACCGTCATCGACGCCATCGACCAGCAGCATCGGTGCCTTACCTTCCGCAATATTCCCTTGTGCTGCAGGCTCCACTCCCGTCTTCGCCCAACGTTCTCTTCTTTTCAGACCACTTCTGGTCCAAGATTCCATACACTGGTGGGGAATCCTTCTCTTCTACTTCCCCAGTCCCTTGTTTTGTCAATCAAATCCACCGTAAATCGGGGAAGAGTTCCAAAGATCCACCACGAGAGGGACCTACCAAATGTGCGACCACTCACTCCATGGTCGTCTCGGAAGTCAGGTAACCTACCTTACGGGGTAAATATTCATACACTCCCCAGGACCCTGAATAAATATTCACACACTCCCCGGGACACCAGTAATATTCATACACTCCCGGGGACACTAAGTAAATATTCACGCACTCCATGGGACACCAGGTAAATATTCATACACTCCCCGGGACATTGCGAAAATTTTCACATACTCTCAAAGACAGTGGGTAAATGTTCACACACTCTCCAGGACACCAGGTAAATATTCAAGCACTCCCTGGGATACCAGGAAAATATTCAATGAACTCTCGGAGACACCACGTAAATGTTCACACACTCTCCAGGACCCCGTGTAAATATTCTCCCTGGGACACCAGGTACATATTCACACACTCCCTGCGACACTGGGTAAATATTGACACACTCCTCCCTGGACATCGGGTAAATATTGACACACTCCCTGAGACACCGGGTAAATATTCACACACTCCCCGGGACACCGGGTAAACATTCACACACTCCCCGGGACACCGGGTAAATATTCACACACTCCTCAGGACACCGAGTAAACATTCACACACTCCCCAGGACTCCGGGTAAATATTGACACACTCCCTGGACACCGGGTGAATATTCACACACTCCCTGAGACACCGGGTAAATATTCACACACTCCCCGGGACACCGGGTAAACATTCACACACTCCCCGGGACACCGGGTAAATATTCACACACTCCCCGGGATACCGGGTAAATATTCACACACTCCCCAGGACACCGAGTAAATATTGACACACTCCCCAGGACACCAGGTAAATATTCACACACTCCCCAGCACACCGAGTAAATATTGACACACTCCCCAGGACACCGAGTAAATATTCACACACTCCCCGGGATACCGGGTAAATATTCACACACTCCCCGGGATCCGGTAGCATGGTGGTTAGCATCAATGCTTCACAGCTCCAGGGTCCCAGGTTCGATTCCTGGCTGGGTCACTGTCTGTGTGGAGTCTGCACGTCCTCCCCGTGTGTGCGTGGGTTTCCTCCGGGTGCTCCGGTTTCCTCCCACAGTCCAAAGATGTGCGGGTTAGGTGGATTGGCCATGCTAAATTGCCCGTAGTGTAAGGTTAATGGGGGGATTGTTGGGTTACGGGTATACGGGTTACGTGGGTTTAAGTAGGGTGATCATTGCTCGGCACAACATCGAGGGCCGAAGGGCCTGTTCTGTGCTATACTGTTCTATGTTCTATACCGGGTAAATATTCACACACTCCCCGGGACACCGAGTAAACATTCACACACTCCCCGGGATACCGGGTAAATATTCACACACTCCCCAGGACACCGAGTAAATATTGACACACTCCCCAGGACACCGGGTAAATATTCACAAACTTCCCAGGACACCGAGTAAATATTCACACACTCCCCGGGACACCGGGTAAATATTCACACACTCCCCGGGACACCGGGTAAATATTCACACACTCCCCAGGACACCGAGTAAATATTCACACACACCCCGGGACACCAGGTAAATATTCACACACTCCCCAGGACACCGGGTAAATGTTTGCGCACTCACTGAGACACTGGGTAAATATTCACACACTCCCCAGGACTCCGGGTAAATGTTTGCGCACTCACTGAGACACCGGGTAAATATTCACACACTCCCCGGGACACCAGGTAAATATTCACACACTCCCCAGGACACCGGGTAAATATTGACACACTCCCCAGGACTCCGGGTAAAGTTTGCGCACTCACTGAGACACCGGGTAATATTCACCACCTCCCCGGGACACCAGGTAATATTCACACACTCCCCAGGACTCCGGGTAATTTGACACACTCCCCAGGACACCGGGTAAATATTCACACACTCCCCCCAGGACACCGAGTAATATTCACACACTCCCCAGGACACCGGGTAAATTTCACACACTCCCCAGGACTCCGGTAAATATTCACACACTCCCCAGAACACCGGGTAAATATTCACATACTCGCCAGACACGGGGGAAATATTGACACACTCCCCAGACACCGGGTAAATATTCACACATTCCCCGGGACACCAGGTAAATATTCACACACTCGCCGGACACGGGGGAAATATTGACACCCTCCCGGACACCGGGTAAATATTCACACACTCCCCAGGACACCGGGTAAATATTCACACACTCCCGGGACACCGGGTAAATGTTCACACACTCCCCGGGATAACGAGTAAATATTCACACACCCCCAGGACACCGAGTAAATATTCACACACCCAGCCCACACCGAGTAAATATTCACACACTCCCAGGACACCGGGTAAATATTCACACACTCCCCAGGACTCCGGGTAAATATTCACACACTCCCCAGAACACCGGGTAAATATTCACACACTCCCCGGGACACCGGGTAAATGTTCACACACTCCCGGGATAACGGATAAATATTCAAACACTCCCTGAGACACCGCGTAAATATTTGCACACTCCCCGGGACACCGGGTAAA
Organism: Scyliorhinus canicula; assembly: GCF_902713615.1. NCBI lineage: Eukaryota > Metazoa > Chordata > Chondrichthyes > Carcharhiniformes > Scyliorhinidae > Scyliorhinus > Scyliorhinus canicula. The sequence goes on from NC_052157.1 coordinate 72,622,861, forward strand.
TATTCACACACTCCCTGGGACACCGGGTAAATATTCACACACTCCCCAGGACACCGGGTAAATATTCACACACTCCCTGGGACACCGGGTAAATATTCACACACTTCCCGGACATCCGGTAAATAGTCACACACTCCCCAGGCCACCGGGTAAATATTCACACTTCCCAGGACTCCGGGTAAATATTCACACACTCCGCAGGACACCGGGTAAATATTCACACACTCCCCAGGACACCGGGTAAATATTCACACACTCCCCAGGACACCGGGTAAATATTCACACACTCCCCAGGACACCGGGTAAATATTCACACACTCCCAGGACACCGGGTAAATATTCACACACTCCCCAGGACACCGGGTAATATTCACACGCCCCAGGACACCAGGTAAATGTTCACACACCCCAGGACACCGGGGGCGCAATTCTCACCCCCCCCCACCACCACCACCACGCCGGGTGGGAGAATCGCGCAGGCGCCGCGCGAGTCCCGCCCTGGCACCCGCACTCTTCTCCCAACGCCCCCCCCCCCAAAACGGCGCGGCGAGATTTACGGCAGGCCGCTCGGAGAATCGCCACTTCGCCGTTTGTAACGGGCGAGCGCCGATTCTCCGGCCCGAATTTGCCGAGCGGGCTGCCCAATACAACGTGTTCATGCCGGCGGGCAACCACACCTGGTCGTTGCCGTGTGAACAGCACACAACGCAGTGGGGGGAGGAGGGAGGATCGAGCACCGCGGGGACGCTCAAAAGGTGTCTGCCCGCGATCGGTGCCCACTGATCGGCGGGATGGCGTCTCTGAAGGACGCACTCCTTCCTACTCCGCCCCGCAAGATCACTCCTCCATTTGTTGCGGGGCGCCCTGCGTTGAGGACGGCACCACCGCATGCGTGGGTTGGCGCCGGCCAACCTGAAGCATGCTCGGGTGACGTCATTTATGCGGCGCCAAGGCCCGGCGCGCGTAAAGGACGGGACGCCGCTCCTAGCATCCTGGCGGTGGGAGAATAGGGGGCAAGGAGCGGCCTCCGACACCGGAGTGAAATACTCCGGTTTTCACTCCGGCGTCAGCACTTAGTCTCCCGTTCGGAGAATCCCGGCCCAGGTAAATATTTACACACTCCCCAGGACACCGGGTAAATATTCACACACTCCCCAGACACCAGGTAAATATTCACACACTAAACCCCCGGGACACCGGGTAATATTCACACACTCCCCGGGACACCGGGTAAATATTCACACACTCCCCAGGATACCAGGTAAATATTCACACACTCCCCAGGACAACCGGGTAAATATTCACACAGTCCTCAGGACACCGGGTAAATATTCACACACTCCCCGGGACACCGGGTAAATATTCACACACTCCCCGGACACCGGGTAAATATTCACACACTTCCCGGGACACCGGGTAAATATTCACACACTTCCCGGGACACCGGTAAATATTCACACACTTCCCGGGACAGCGGGTAAATATTCACACACTCCCCGGGACACCGGGTAATATTCACACACTCCCCGGGACAGCGGGTAAATATTCACATACTCCCTGAGACACTACGTAAATATTGACACACTCCCCGGGACACCAGGTAAATATTCACACACTCGCCGGACACCGGGGAAATATTGACACCCCCCCGGGACACCGGGTAAATATTCACACACTCCCCAGGACACCGGGTAAATATTCACACACTCCCCAGGACACCGGGTAAATATTCACACACTCCCGGGATGCCAGGTAAATGTTCGCACACTCCACAGGACACCGAGTAAATATTCACACACTGCCCAGGACACTGGTAAAAAGCCACACACTGAATGACACGGCCAGCGGCGCCTAAATGACGTCACCCGCGCATGCGCAGGTTGGCGTCATCCCCTCCGCTGCCCTGCAAGACATGGCGGATTGATCTTGCGGGCTGGCGGAGGGAAAAGCGTGCGTCTTTCAGAGAGAGACGCCGGCCCGACGATCAGTGGGCACCGATCGCGGGCCAGACCCCTTCTGAGCACGCCCCTGGTGCTCGATCCTCCCTCTGCCCCCCACAGGCCCCACACGCAGCGATCGGGCGATGTTCACGCCAGCAGCGACCGGGTGTGGTTGGCGCTGGCGTGAACTGGTCGGATTCGACTGGAGCGGCCTGTCACAAAACGCGACACGCCATTTTGGGGGGGTGGGAGAATCGCGTGGGGGTGCCATGGCGGCGTGGCGTGTTTTGCCCGGCACTCCCGCGATTCTCCCACCCGGCGTAGGGGTCGGAGAATCGCGCCCTGAACACACACGAGCGAGGCCTTTGCTCACTGTGCTCCAGGTCTGAGAGAGGCACTGTGTCATTGGAGCTGCAGTCTTTCAGCTGAGACTCCTCGGGTGGGTGTAGGTTTTTGGAGGCTTCTTGGAAAAAAAAATGGAGAATTGCTGCCTGTTGTCCTGGGGTCCAATATTGATCCCTCAGCCAGCATCACAAACACATACTTTCTGGCCTTTTTACACAGTGCTCTGTGTTTTTGTGGATGTGTGGAGAGGCGGGTGGGGCTGGGGGGGAGTTGGGGAGTTGGGGGTACTTAGTTTGTGGTTATGGTGTGGGATGGATGTTAACAGTGCTCCCTTCTCGCCTCCCTTTCTCTTTCTCCCTCCACTCCTCTCTCCTCCACACCTCTCTCTCTCCTACACCCACCTCTTTTCTCTCTCTTTTTCATTACTCCACCCCTCTCCCCTCTCTCTCCTCCACCCATTCTCTTTCTCGGTCTCTCCCCCACCGTTCCTCTTTCTCTCTTTCCTCCACCCCACCTTCTCTCTCTCTTCCACCCCCACTTCAGGCTTGCGCCCTGGACCCTATGTTGGATGACTCTGTGATGTTCGCCAAGCGGCTGCGGAATTTGGGGCAGCCGGTGAGCCTGCGAGTGGTGGAGGACCTTCCCCATGGCTTCCTCAGCCTCCCAACTCTGCCGTGAGACCAAGGAGGCCTCCAACCTGCGTGGACAGGATCCGGGAGATCTTCCAGGGCCAGGCGGCCAGCAGCCAAACGCGCAAGCATCGTAAACTGGAGAGAGCCGGAGCCAAGCCTCCCCCGTTGCCGAGGTCAGGCCGCCGGAGGACCTGAACATTGTATCCAACAGGGAGATCAGGGCCGAGGCCTATCCTGTGTTCGCTCTTCCTGTGCACAAGTGAACAGCTGCAGTGATGTGTATCCACGGACTAGTAGATCGCAGAGTTTTCCATATCTTCTTATTCCACTCTCATCCTCGGACTAAAAGAGTTGTGACTATTAACAGGATTCACCTGGGGTTTTCAGGAGTTCAATGCGGGGTCCTCCCAATTGGATCACCAGCCACCATCACCCGTTGCCAAGGATTGTGAACACGTTTGGCGAGCAATTGGCACAATCGCACATCGGCTCCATCCTCAATGCCTTTGCTATGAGCACAACCACAGCAACAGTGTGTGGGGCTTTTGCGTTTGCGGAAAGCCCGTTGCATGACGTGTCCTGAGGAGGACAGGGGCTATATGCACCCTTGCTCGTGCGTGAGAGTGGAACCCTCATGGGGGACCAAAGCACAATGCTTCCTTTCGGCCAGAGCAGGAAAGGTGCAATTAACTTCATCCGAATCATTTGGACTGCTGCCTTTATACGTGCGTGTCTACTTGTGTGTGTCCTGTCTGTGTGCCCGCTGCCTGGTGATGTACATTGCCTGGGTGTATGCCTGCCTGCCTGGGTGGGTGTGTGTCTGTCTGGGTGTGTGCTATCTATCTGTCTGCCTGTCTGTCTGCCTGAGTGTCTGGCTGGCTGGGTGTTTGTCTGCTGCCTGTGTGTGCTGTCTGGGTGGGTGTGTGTCTGTCTGGGTGGGTGTGTGTGCATGTGTATATGTGCACAAGTGTATATGAGTCTGTGTTTTTCTATGTCTTTGAATCTGCATCTGTTTCTAACTTGTGTTAATCCTTGTACTGTATGAATGTATATGTGTGTATATATAGTATATATACATATATATATATATCATTTTTAATGATTTTATTTCTGTTGTCTTGTACATTACTGACAGAGATGATGTATTTATTTATGACCTCCCCTCTTCATTCCCCTCGATGTCCTGTGGCCTGCATGTGTCCTTAGCCCTGTTTTTAAATGATATTCCACTGCAATCAGAGTATGTGTGACTTCTGTCTGTAACTCCCGATCCTTTATCACTGTGGATCTTTGAGTGCTGTTAGTCTCAGACTAGGCCTATTATTGTGTCACCGGAGGCTGCGCTTCACATATTTTACAACACCCTGGGCAAGTGTGCAGTTTAATTCCACCCCCACTTTTTCCGAGGTTACAAAGCACGTGAATTAACCAACAATCTTCGAAAAATACCCAAAGACTTGGGCCCTTGCGGGCCCAATAATTTCAGTCGCCAAGTTTGTAAATTGAAACACAATTACTTTTTATTAATAACAAGACTGTAAATGAAATATGCAGCAAATACAATTGGTTAACTGTCATCTAATTCCATTCCCTGTTCTAACTTGCCTGCCCCACCGTATACACACATACACACAAGACAAACAAACACAGAGGGGAAGAAAAAGGTTAAAAAAATCATAAGTAAGAGGAAAGAAGAGTCATTGTTTCAGATGGTGATTTTTAGCACCGTACTCCTCTTCAAACTGTGCTTTCAGTTTGAGGCTTTGCTGCAGATTCATTCAGGTCTCTGTAGTTTTAGAAATACAGAACTCGGCCTTTCTGAAGAGAGAGAGCAGGTCCTGGTCTTTGTTGCAGCCTGTAATATTTTCCCTGTGGATTCATTCATTCAGGCCTTGGCAGCTTCAGAAATACAGCCTCACAGCTTTCTTGGGGGGGGGGGGGGGGGAGAAAGAGAGGAGAGAGATCAAGTCAAGTCCCACCCCATTTCTCTCTCTGCTGATGTAAAGTCTGAAGCTCCTGCTCAGACTAGCAGAGTGTTCTCTCCTGTATCTTCTGAATTTTCATTCTCTATGTTGCTAGACTTAAAGATACATGTCCATTAATCACCTATGGATCAAAAATGATAACAGCAAAATAAAAGAAAGAGGAAATAAGATAATAAAAAGGAAGGACCCGTACACACCTCCCCTTCCTAAAAGAATGAAACATCAGGACACGGACGTTTCATTATGACATATGCAAGACATAAATCACAAACACATATCCATCCAATCCATCTTCATTATATAAATTCCCTTCCCAGTCTCTACGTTGGTAAGTAATCAGCCCTAAACGCGTGACAAAGCATCTGCACCCTGTTATTCTTTCCGGAAATATGTACAAGTTTGACATTGAACTGTTGTAATAATAAAACTCCCAAGGAATGATTTTGCATTCCGGGTTATAAATGTCTCTATAAAGGCAAGTGGATTATGGTCTGTATAAGCTTTGTTTACTGTCATGTCGAATATATACCTCAAAGTGCTGAAAATTAGTAGCACTGCCCCTACCCCCAGATCACTGACATCTGTGGCTATTTTAAATGGTCTGAAAAGTCTGGGGCAGTTCGCCCACTAAAATGGCCTTCAATCTCCCAAACACGACCTGTTCACTGGAGCACAATGTTTTCGCTTGTTTCCACAACATGTCCAACATGCACTGTATTTCAGTCTCTAACTGAGCTAGTCTCCATGGTTTAGTCGAGATGGGCGTGACTTTATTGGTTCAGAGTTTATGTCAACATCATGATTAGTTAACAGAGTGACCCCTGGTGTTTCCCTTCAACTCTGTCTGTACTCTTTCAGGAACTTTATTATATCTTCTCTCGTTCTTCTTCTGTTGATTGGCTTGCATCTTTGGTTTTAGAACTCCCTTTAATATCTTCAAACAGTGCCTTGTTTTCAATCTCTTCAAATAAAAGACAACCCGCTTCTCTTTGTCAGGTTTCTGACTGTCCAATTAGAGAGGGCCCCTGAATAAGTTTTTCTGCATTTCTGTCTCTTTCTGTCTCTTGTGTAATGCAGCCAGTCTTTTCTGATTGTCCAATAATGTTTCTCTAAATTTTGAGGATATTCTGTAGTTAAACTACCAGCAGTGTTGTCAATGCTGAGGGAAATATTTGGTTCATTTTTAACCAATAAACACTCTTCAACCCCTCAAGCTTTACATTCTCTCTTTCCTTCATATGGTTACTTTCAGCGACAAGGAAAACTGAAGGTTCAACCTTAGCAGAGTTGGTTGGCTGTGTATGCATTCTTTGTTTTAGTGCTTTTACCTACACTTCAGAGTCTTCATAATCACAGCCCTTATCGGCCATGTTGGGTGCTCCCTGGACGAAGGGAGACCCCAGAGTTCAGGGGAAAACCCACGTGGCGGATGCAGCATTGGTGGCCATGTTGGGTGCCCCCTGGACAAAGGGAAACCCCAGAGTTCAGGAACCGACTGCATGGGGGAGAGCAGTGTCAGCGGCCATCTTGGACGGTCCCCTAACATAGGGAAATCCCGGTGTGCAGGGGCGCGTCCACCAGGTTAGTATGGTTTAATCCCACAGGAGCGGGGGGACAGAAGCCCCCCCCCCCCCCCCCCCCCCCACACCAGGATAGTCATCTGGAACGAAAGGGGACTCAACCGCCCAGTGAAAAGATCCAGAGTCTTCACCCACCTAAGAAACATTAAAGCCGACATAGTCTTCCTCCAAGAGACGTACCTGAGAGAGCAGGACCGACTGCGGGTAAGAAAGGGCTGGGTGGGATAGACCTACCATTCCTGTTACAGGATGAGAGCCAGGAGGGTGGCATACTGATCAGCAAGAGGACGATGTTTTAGGGCGGCGAAGACGGTTACGACTCAGGGGGACCGTACATCATGGTCAGCGGGGCCCTAGACAGGGCACCGGTAGTATCTTGTTAACGTGTACGCGCCCAACTTGGAGAACACAAAATACATTTAAAAACGACCATGGCGGAAATCCCTGACATAGCGAAGCACCAACTAATCATGGGGTGCTGGACTTCAATTGTATGCAGAACCCAATGACTGACAGATCAACCGCAAAACAGAGAAGACCTCAAACATGGCAAAGGGACTTGGTCGTTGGGTATGGAACAGATGGGATCGGTGGATCCTTGGGGGTTCACCCACCCAGGGGAGAAGGAGTTATTTTTCTCCCCCGTACACAATGTATATACCAGAATTGACTTCTTTGTGGTGGGGAAAACGGTGCTTCCAGGGCTGATCAAAACGGAATACTCTGCAATTGTAATCTCCGACCACGCTCCACATTACAAGGATGTGAGTTTGGAGACGGGCAAGGCCTAACGCCCCACACGGAGGATGGACACTGCCCTACTAGCCGACAAGGCTTTCACCGAAAGGACGTCACAGGCCATAGCAGAGTATACAGAGAACAACCAAAACGGGAAGGTTCACCCTCCACTTTCTGGGAAGCGCTAAAGACCGTAGTAAGAGGGGAAATTATTGCTTTCAAAGCACAAAGAGATAGGGAGGAAAGGACAGCCAGGCAGCAGCTGGTCGACTCCATACTGGAGGTAGACCATAAGTACTCTGAGGTTCCGACCGTAGAGCTCCTGGCGGAGAGGAAGGAGTACAAAGCAACTTTGACCTGCTCTCCACCAGGAAAGCAGAGCACCAACTTCCGCCAGGCACAGGGGACCTTATACGAATACAGAGACAAAGCCAGCCGCCTGCTGGCACATCAGCTGAGAAAGCAGGCAGTCACCAGAGAAATTGCACAAATCAGGGACAATGGCGTCATATTAGAACACACCCAGAAAAGATCATCAAAACCTTTGAAGCCTTCTAACAAGGGCTGTACACCTCAGAATCCCCAGCGGGGGAGTCAGGAATGAAACGGTTCCTCGATGGACTGGACATGCCAGTCTTGGGGGATGTCCGAAATCAGGACTTGGAAGTACATGGGGACCTCCCTCCAGGCTCTCGCCACGACGCTACTCCCATCCCCACCAAAAAACACTCCAGCAGCCCAGTGGTGGTAGCCAACCTCCAGACCTGGAACCACTACAGCAGCAATTCGGCCTGACCAAAATGTCGGACAAAGCCCCCATCTAAATGACCATAGGTTCGCACCAGCGCTCACTGATGCCGCCTTTAAAAAGTGGAGACAGGACGGGGGGGATGCTGACAGGGACCGATACACCGAAGGCAGGGTGACAATACTGAACGAACTGACAGAGAGATTCCAGCTAGGTAGGGGAAACAAACTAAGGTAACTGCAACTTAAAAACTTCCTATGGAAGTAGACAAGGACGTACCCACAACTGCCACAACAGACACTACTAGAGGAGCTACTTGATACGAACATCATACGTAAAGGGAACTATAGCGACATGTATGAACGACTGATAGAGAGGGCTGACACTGTACTGGACGCAACAAGAAAGAAATGGGAGGAAGACCTGGGGATCGAAATAGGGTGGGGACTCTGGAGTGGCGCACTGCATAGTGTCAACTCCACCTCCACATGTGCGAGGCTCAGCCTGACGCAACTAAAGGTGGTACATAGAGCCTACTTAACAAGAACCCGAATGAGTAGGTCTTCCGGGAGGTGGAGGGCAGATGTGAACGGTGCCAAGGAGGCCGGCCAACCATGCCCACATGCTGGATACTGGGCAGCCTTCTTTGAGGTAATGTCCAAGTGGTGAGGGTGGAGCCATGCCTGAAAGTGGTAGTCTTCAGGGTATCAGACCACCCAGATCTATTCATGGGGAGGAGGGCGGATTCCCTTGCCTTGCCTTCCTGATCACCCGCCGCAGAATCCTGCTCGGCTGGCGGTCAGCAGCACCACCCAAAGCAGCAGACTGGTTGTCCGACCTATCAGAATCTCTCCAAATGGAGAAATCAAATTTGTCATCCGAGGGTCGGACGACGGCTTTTACAGATAATGGAGCCATTCATCCAATTGTTCCGGGACCTGTTTGTGGCTAGCAAGCTGAAGAATAATCAAGTAGCCAAGAGCCAGGGGAAGTAGCCAAGGAATAAGAAGGAGGGAAAGGGGGCGTTGGTGAGGGACAGTGCAGGGGGATAGCTAAACTCAAGAGAAAGGATAGGTGAACTGGGGGGGGAGAAGGATAGAGAGAAAGCAAAGAGCAATAGAGGAGACCCAGAGAGGGGGGGGGGGGGGGGGGGGGGGTTGCGTCGGGGGTGAAGGACGAGGGAACACAAACTGGAAGGAAAACACCGGAAATGACAACAACCATGGCAAACACAGCAACAGAGTACGAAAATACAGGAGGAAGAAATGACGAAACGTCCGAAGCAGAGGCGAATGCATAACAACCGGGAGAAGCAAGCAACGACCCCCCCCCCCCCCCCCCCCCCCAGATATACTGTAATTGTCTCTCCAGTATCTCGATGTATAGAAACTCCCCAGTTTCCCCCCCACAAGATGTGTTTCCCTTACTTGTTGAGACGGGATTTTGCTAACAATATAACATCGTTGTTTTAATCTTGTGCATAATACTTCTCCAGTTATTTATTCTTTTTTTCTTTGTTTTTGTGTTTCTTTTTTGTGTACACCTATAAATATATGTTCGAAAACCCAATTTTAAAACTTTTTTTTAAGAAATGAACATGTTGTCGTGATTCTTGGTTATTTTTCAGTGCCTGCTGACCTTACTGCCAAAGGCATTTTCAAGGAAGTTAAAAAGATGATTACCTTGTTTATATGAGGGCGGGGAGGGGGTGGGCGGGGAAGGTGGCCAGGATTATGAAAGTGCTGTTGCAAAGAGAACGGCAGTCAGGGGGGGGGGTTGGGTCTTCTGAATTTACTATATTACTACTGGGCAGCGGATGGGGAGACGGTGAGCTGGGTTAGGCAGGGGGACTCGCAGTGGGTGAGAATGAAGGAGAGTCTGTGCAGGGGGTCGGGGCTGAGGGCATTGGCAACAGCGCGGCTCCCGATGGCCCCGGGGAAATACTCGGAGTCCGGTAGTAGCAACGTTAAAAATCTGGAGGCAGTTGTGCCAGCACTTTAGGCTGGGGGTGGGTCAAAGGAAATGCCAATTTGGAGGAAATCACAGATTGGAGCCAAGGAAATGGGGCGCGATTCTCCGCTCCCCACGCTGGGTGCGAGAAACGCGGTAGGGCAGCTCTGGCACCCCCCGTGATTCTCCCACCGCTGCTCGGAGAATCGACGCTCGCCGTTTTTCCCGGCGACCGCCGATTCTCCGGCCCAGATGGCCGAGTGGCCTGACGACCCGACGGGTTCACGCCGGCGGCAACCACACCTGGTCGCTGCCGGCATGAACATCGCGCGAAAGGTGAGTTTGGGGCCTGTGGGGGGGCGGAGAGGACTTGAGCACCACGGCCGTGCTCGGGAGGGGACTGGCCCGCGATCGGTGCCCACAATCGTCGGGCCAGCGTCTCCAAGAGCTGCACTCTTTCCCCTCCGCCGCCCCGCAAGATCAAGCCGCCACGTCTTGTGGGGCAGTGGAGGGGAAGACGGCAACTGCGCATGCGCGGGTTGGAGCCGGCCAACCTGCGCATGCGAGGCTCACGTCACTAAGGCACTGCCGGCCGCATCATTATCGGCGCACCCTGGCGGCCGAGCATCACGAGACGCCACTCCTAGCCCCCTGCGGGGGGGGGGAATAGGGGGCGAGGAGCGGCCTCCAACGCCGTTGTGAAACACTCCGGGTTTCACGATGGCGTCGGCCATTGCGGAGAATTCCACCCATGGGATGGGAGTCAGGGCACAGTTTGCGGGACAGAAGGAGCTGGAGGCGAAATGTGGGTTGCGGCAGGGCGAAATATTTAGGTATATGCACATCCGTGATTTCGATAAGGAGATACAGAGCTCCAGCCTCCACACTGTTGGAGGGGGCGCTGACGACAGAGGGAATGGAGAAGGGGGTGGTGTTGGCGATTTATGGCGCGATTCTGGGAACGACAAGGCACTGCTGGAGGGGATTAAGACAAAGTGGGAGGAAGAGTTGAGAGAGGACATGGAGGAGGAGTTGAGGTGCTGCGGCGGGTGAATGCCTCAACATAGTGCATGAGGTTGGGGCTGATACAGCTGAAGGTGATGTATAGGGTGAACTTCACAAAGGCAAGGATGAGCCGACTCTTTGAGGGGGTAGAGGATGTTTGTGAGCGTATTGTTTAAAAAAAGAAAAGGATGTGGGTCAATCAGCTGTTTGCTTGGTGTCACATCAGTCATTGACGTTCTCGTCCTGAATAACTGATGCCATGCTATTTTGTAAATTTCCCTTCAAAACAAGAATGCTCTGGGAAACATTTGCACCTGAACCTTTGGGCAGCACGGTAGCATAGTGGTTAGCACTGTGGCTTCACAGTGCCATGGTCCCACGTTCGATTCCCTGCTGGGTCACTGTCTGTGCGGAGTCTGCACGTTCTCCCTGTGTCTGCGTGTGTTTCCTCCCACAGTCCAAGGACGTGCATGTTAGGTGGATTGGCCATGCTAAATTGGCCTTAGTGTCTAAAAAGATAGGAGCGGTGATTGGGTTAAGGGGATAGGGTTGAAGTGAGGGCTTAAGTGGGTCGGCAGACTCGATGAGCCGAATGGCCTCCTTCTGCACTGTGTGTTCTATGAAATGGAGGACAATGGGTTTATTGCAAGAGGCTGTAACAAATCACTTTTAGAAAAGTCCAAGTCACTTTCTTCTTCCAATTTGCTGTCTTCTTTCCTAGCTTTGGAAGAATTCCATGCCATTTGTTCAAGATCAGTTCATGACAGGTCCATTCGGTAGCAGTTGTTTACTTCATGATGAGAACAAAATTGGATTCATAACTCTAGTCTGACTCTTTATCACTGTTATTACTATTAGATTCGGACTCCCGTTTCGGTTTTGGAGTTCTCAAAATCTGGTTCTCAGGGCGGCAGAGTAACAGAGTGGTTGGCACTGTTACTTCACAGCACCAGGGTCCCAAGGTTCGATTCCCGGCTTGGTCGCTGTCTCTGCGGAGTCTGCATGTTCTCCCCGTGTCTGCGTGGGTTTCCTCTGGGTTCTCCGGTTTCCTCCCACAAGCGTGCTGTTAAGTAATTTGGAAATTCTGAATTGTCCTTCGGTGTACCCGAACAGGCGCCGGAGTGTGGCGTCTAGGAGCTTTTCACAGTAACGTGCAACAATAATAAAGATTATATATTCTTATTATTGGGTATTATCTTTGATAAATTCCTGAGAGGAATCACTCTCGTGGAGATAAGTTTATCAGTATCAGATTCACGACCCTTGTCATTTGATACGTAATCGATGCCTTTAACATTTCTTTCTTTGAGTCATATAATGCCCAATGAGTTTTTCTAATGTCCACATGCCCTACCAGTGGTATCTCATGTGCTATCTGCAGTATTTCCCTCTGACTCCCAGTAATCATTGGTGAAGCTACTACCTTCACTCCTGCCAAATTATTCCCCAAAAGTAAGTACTCCGATCACTGGGAATTTTTAACTACTCTGACAACTGCAGTATCTGACATTAAATCACACTCAAATAAACTTTTATAATGGAACTGGGATATAATCTCCACTTATTCCATTCACTAATACCTTAACTATCATTGAGCTCTCTGGAGAGAAAACCAAACCATTCTCAGTAAGAGAGTTTGAGTAGTTCCTGTGTTCCTTAAGATAGTTATGGGTTTGGCTATCTCAGTTGATGAAAATGGGGTGATCTTTCCCTCAGACAAAAACCTGGCATAACTCTTATCTACCTCATTCCTCACACCTGTTCCAATAGTAGTCTTTACCCCCGGTCTCCTAAGTCCAGTTAAAGCCACAGTCCGCCCTGCAGTACTCTCCACTTTTGTTCCCTTTTCAGGATCCTCCTTTTGAGCTCCCACCAGTCCAATGGGCTTTCCTTGCAACGTCCACCATGCTGAATGAACATGTCCCATGTTGTTTCAATGGTAACACCGAGACATCCAAGTCTCACCTGCACCTTGAGCACCTTCTTTCCTGGTCTGAGGAGGAGATCTCGGGCAATCCCAGCTATCCGTTCTTTACCTTGGCTACCTGCCTTCCTTTCACTCTCCAACTTCCTACCCTTTTCAAAATTATGGGGGTGACAGAACAAAGGTTTAAATTTATGGATAGCTCAAAATCGTCAGCCATAATTGCTGCCTTCCCAGCAGTCTTCACCCTCTGGTCTTCAACATGGGTTCTTATTGTGGAAGGTAGGGAATTCTTAAATTCCTCTAAGACAAGGACCTCTCCCAGAGCCTCATCGGTAGTTGTAACTCCCAATCCCATTTATAAAAATTGTTCTGCTTTCGAATTCGGCATACACCTAGAACATAGAACATTACAGCGCAGTACGGGCCCTTCAGCCCTCGATGTTGCGCCGGCCTGTGAAACCATCTGAAGCCTATCTGACCTAGACTATTCCATTTTCATCCATATGTCTATCCAGTGACCACTTAAATGCCCTTAAAGTTGGTGAGTCTACTACTGTTGCAGGCAGGGCGTTCCACACCCCTACTACTCTCTGAGTAAAGAAACTGCCTCTGACATCTGTCCTATATCTACCACCCCTCAATTTAAAGCTATGTCCCCACGTGTTGGTCATCACCATCCGAGGAAAAAGACTCTCACTGTCCACCCTATCTAACCCTCTGACTATCTTATATGTCTCTATTAAGTCACCTCTCAGCCTTCTCCTCTCTAACAAAAACAACCTCAAGTCCCTGAGCCTTTCCTCGTAAGACCTTCCCTCCATACCAGGCAACATCCTAGTAAATCTCCTCTGAACCCTTTCCAAAGCTTCCGCACCCTTCCTATAATGTGGTGACCAGAACTGCACGCAGTACTCCAGGTGAAATGAAATGAAATGAAAATCGCTTATTGTCACGAGTAGGCTTCAATTAAGTTATTGTGAAAAGCCCCTAGTCGCCACATTCCGGCGCCTGTCCGGGGAGGCTGGTACGGCTGGTGCGGCCGCACCAGAGTTTTGTACAGCTGCAGCATAACCTCGTGGCTCCGAAACTCAATCCTCCTACTGATAAAGGCTAGCACACCATATGCCTTCTTAACAGCCCTATTAACCTGGGTGGCAACTTTCAGGGATTTATGTACCTGGATGCCGAGATCTCTCTGTTCATTTACACTACCAAGAATCTTGCCATTAGCCCAGTACTCTGCATTCCTGTTACTCCTTCCAAAGTGAACCACCTCACACTTTTCCGCATTAAACTCCATCTGCCACCTCTCAGCCCAGCTCTGCAGCTTATCTATGTCCCTCTGTAACCTATAACATCCTTCAGCACTATCCACAACTCCACCGACCTTCATGTCATCTGCAAATTTACTAACCCATCCTTCTACACCCTCTTCCAGGTCATTTATAAAAATGACAAACAGCAGTGGCCCCAAAACAGATCCTTGCGGTACACCACTAGTAACTGAACTCCAGGATGAACATTTGCCATCAACCACCACCCTCTGTCTTCTTTCAGCTAGCCAATTACTGATCCAAACCGCTAAATCACCTTCAATCCCATACTTCCGTATTTTCTGCAATAGCCTACCGTGGGGAACCTTATCAAACGCCTTACTGAAATCCATATACACCACATCAACCGCTTTACCCTCATCCACCTGTTTGGTCACCTTCTCAAAAAACTCAATAAGGTTTGTGAGGCATGACCTACCCTTCACAAAACCGTGTTGAGTATCACTAATCAACTTGTTCTTTTCAAGATGATTATAAACCCTATCTCTTATAACCTTTTCCAACATTTTACCCACAACCGAAGTAAGGCTCACAGGTCTATAATTACCAGGGTTGTCTCTACTCCCCTTCTTGAACAAGGGGACAACATTTGCTATTCTCCAGTCTTCCGGCACTATTCCTGTCGACAAAAACGACATAAAGATCAAGGACAAAGGCTCTGCAATCTCCTCCCTGGCTTCCCAGAGAATCCTAGGATAAATCCCATCTGGCCCAGGGGACTTATCTATTTTTACACTTTCCAAAATTGCTAACACCTCCTCCTTGTGAACCTCAATCCCATCTAGACTGGTCGACTGTACCTGAGTATTCTCCTCGACAACATTGTCTTTCTCCAGTGTAAACACTGATGAAAAATATCCATTTAACGCTTCCCCTATCTCCTCTGATTCCACACACAACTTTCCACTACTATCCTTGATTGGCCCTAATCTTACTCTAGTCATTCTTTTGTTCCTGATATACCTATAGAAAGCCTTAGGGTTTTCCTTGATCCTATCCGCCAACGACTTTTCATGTCCTCTCCTCGCTCTTCTTAACTCTCCCTTTAGGTCCTTCCTGGCTAACTTGTAACTCTCAAGTGCCCTAACTGAGCCTTCATGTCTCATCCTAACATAAGCCGCCTTCTTCCTCTTGACAAGTGCTTCAACTTCCTTAGTAAACCACGCTTCCCTTGCTCGACAACTTCCTCCCTGCCTGACAGGTACATACTTATCAAGGACGCGCAGTAGCTGTTCCTTGAAAAATCTCCACATTTCGATTGTACCCATCCCCTGAAGTTTCCTTCCACATCCTATACATCCTAAATCTTGCCGAATAACATCATAATTGCCTTTCCCCCAGCTATAATTCTTGCCTTGAGGTATATACCTATCCCTGCCCATCGCTAAAGTAAACATAACCGAATTGTGATCACTATCACCAAAGTGCTCACCTACATCTAAATCTAACACCTGGCCGAGTTCATTACCCAGTACCAAATCCAATATGGCATCGCCCCTTGTTGGCCTGTCTACATACTGTGTCAGAAAACCCTCCTGCACACATTGCACAAAAACTGACCCATCTATAGTACTCGAACTATAGTATTTCCAGTCAATATTTGGAAAGTTAAAGTCCTCCATAACAACTACCCTGTTACTCTCGCTCCTATCCAGAATCATCTTTGCAATCCTTTCCTCTACATCTCTGGAACTATTCGGAAGTCGCTAGACAACTCCCAACAGAGTGACCTCTCCTCTCCTGTTCCTAACCTCGGCCCATACTACCTCAGTAGACGAGTCCTCAAACGTCCTTTCTACCACTGTAATACTTTCCTTGATTAACAATGCCACACATCCCCCCCCCCCCCCCCCCCCCATCTTCTCTGTTCTTACAGAAACATCTAAATCCTGGAACCTGCAACAACCATTCCTGTCCCTGCTCTACCCATGTCTCCAAAATCGCCACAACATCGAGATCCCAGGTACCAAGCCATGCTGCAAGCTCACCCACCTTATTCCGGGTGCTCCTGGCGTTGAAGTAGACACACTTCAAACCAGCGTATTGCTTGCCAGTGCCCTCTTTCAAACTTTTAACCCTATCCCTGACCTCACTACTCTCAACATCCTGTACACTGGGACTACAGTTTAGGTTCCCATCCCCCTGCTGAATTAGTTTAAACCCCCCCCCCCCCCCCCCCCCCGAAGAGCACTAGCAAATCTCCCCCCCAGGATATCGGTACCCCTCTGGTTCAGGTGAAGACCATCCTGTTTGTAGAGGTCCCACCTACCCCAGAATGAGCCCCAATTATCCAGGAAACCAAAACCCTCCCTCCTGCACCATCCCTGTAGCCACGTGTTCAACTCCTCTCCTTATTTCTCACTTCGCTAGCACGTGGCACGGGTAACAACCCAAAGATAACAACTCTGTTTGTTCTAGCTTTCGGCTTCCACCCTAGCTCCCTGAACGTCTGTCTCAAATCCCCATCTCTCTTCCTACCTAAGGTACCTATGTGGACCACGACTTGGGGCTGCTCCCCCTCCGCCTTAAGGATCACAAAAACACGATCAGAGACATCACGAACCCTGGCACCTGGGAGGCAACACACCAACCGTTCCCACAGAACCTCCTGTCTGTTCCTCTAACTATGGAGTCCCCAATGACAAGTGCTCTGTTCCTCTTCTCCCTTCCCTTCTGAGCAACAGGGACAGACTCTGTGCCAGAGACCTGTGCCCCATTGCTTACCCCTGGTAAGTCTCCCCCGCAACAGTATCTAAAACGGTATACTTGTTATTGAGGGGAACGACCACAGGGGATGCCTGCACTGCCTGCCGGTTCCCTCTCCCTCCCCTGACGGTAACCCATCTACCTTCTTCTTTTACCTGAGGTGTGACTACCTCCCTATAACTCCTCTCAATAACCCCCTCCGCCTCCCGAATGATCCGAAGTTCATCCAGCTCCAGCTCCAGGTCCCTAACGCGGTTCTCGAGGAACTGGAGTTGGGTACACTTCCCGCAGATGTAGTCAGCAGGGACACTAGAGGTGAGCCTTTCCTCCCACATTCTGCAGGAGGAACATTCAACTGCCCTAACCTCCATTCCCACTGAACTAACTTCTCAACTACTGAAAACTAAAAAAAAAACTTGTTAGTTTAGCAATCCGACGGACAGAACTTTTTTTTTTGGTTAGAGGAGAAGGATGGGCGGGAGACACTACGTAAGTAGTGTTTCGGGTAAAGCTGTCACTCGAGAACAGCCCCTTCACAAACCACCTTCAACTTACGCTGACCGCACTGCACATATGCAAATCTCTCCAGAACAGCCAATCAGAAGCTCTGCTCTGCTGCCCTCTGCTGTCTCCTTCAATTCTGAAACTTTTGCCTACATGCTTTGGGAACCAATTCATATGCACCCAGAATAGCCTCCTTTACCTCGCCATAATTCTTAGACCCCCCTCTGACAGGGAAGCATAATCTCCTGTGCTTGCTCCACCAATTTACTCTGCATGGGTAATGTCCACTCTTCACTTGGCCACTCCATTTGGGTTGCAATTTTCTCAAAAGCCCCAAGAAAGGTTTCTACCACCTCGTTGAATTTTGGGAGGGCCTATGTACGTTTAAAAAATTGCCACTGGGTTCCGTTTTAAGATTAAGCCCCCCTCTAATTTTCTGTCAGCCTGATGCGACCATCAATTCACACGAGACAGAGAGTTGAAGTGAACAGTGGTTTTAATCAGCTAGAATCGTGCCTGCCTGCAACTGCTCTGTACTGAGTGCAGCCTACAGGCTGCAGATTTATATACCTCCCCCGAGGGGGCGGAGCCATAGGCAGAGCCCACAAGGGCACCAACATAATACAACGTAATGTAATGTAATACAATGGTGAATGGTCGCAGTAATACATTCACCCCCTGTTAAATATTGAAGTCCAGCGGGGGTGAAGTGGGCTCACAGGTTGAGTCTGTCCAGCGCCTTGATCGTTCTCTGTGATCGCCTCAGCTCCGGCTTCACTGTGGGCACGAGTGTTGAACTCGTCGCTGCGGGCACGGGTGTTGACTCCGTGAGCGTGTCTTCTGGAACTTCACCCCTGTAGGTCGGCGATGGGGGGAGGGGGTGGAGGGGGGGTATAGGCCATGTAGGGGCGGGGGTGGTGTTCGGTGTAGAGTGGGGAGGGTAGATGATGGTCGCAGGAGAACCGGCGGGTGCCAGGTCCCGGAGGGAGACTGTATCTTGTCGGCCGGCGTGGTGCACCACGTAGGCATACTGGGGGTTGGCGTGAAGGAGCTGGTGCCTCTCGACCAGGGGGGTTGGACTTATGGCTCCTCACGTGTTTTCGGAGGAGGACAGGCCCCGGTGTCGTCAGCCACGACAGAAGCGAGACCCCGGAGGTGGATTTCCTGGGGAAAACAAATAGGCGCTCATGAGGGGTCTCGTTCGTGGCTGTGCAAAGGAGTGACCTAATGGAGTGCAGCCCGTCGGGGAGGACCTCCTGCCAGCGGAAATTGGGAGACTTCTAGACCGTAGGGCCAGAAGGACGGCCTTCCATACCGTCGCCTTCTCCTTCTCCACCTGTCCGTTTCCCCGGGGGTTGGAACTGGTAGTCCTGCTCGAGGCGATGTCCTTACCGAGCAGGTACTGACGAATTTCGTCGCTCATAAACGAGGAGCCCCGGTCACTGTGGATGTAAGTGGGGAAACCGAACAGGGTGAAGATACTATGCACGGCCTTAATGACGGTGGCCGCAGTCATGTCGGGGCAAAGGATTGCAAAGGGGAAATGGGACTACTCGTTAATGACGTTAAGAAAATACACGTTGTGGTCAGTAGAGGGGAGGGGCCATTTGAAATCGACGCTGAGGCGCTCAAAGGGCCGGGATGCCTTCACCAAGTGGGCCTTATCCGGTCGATAGAAGTGCGGCTTACACTCCGCGCAGACTTGGCAGTCCCTGGTCATGGCCCTGACCTCCTTGGTGGAGTAGGGCAGGTTGCGGGCCTTGGTGAAATGGAGAAGCCGGGTGACCCCCGGGTGACGGGGGCCGCTGTGGATGGCCCGGAGTCTGTCATCTTGCACGCTGGCACATTTGCCATGGGACAGGGAATCTGGGGGCTCGTTGAGCTTCCCTGGATGGTATACAATATTGTAGTTATAGGTGAAGAGTTCGATCCTCCACCTCAAGATTTTATCATTCTTGATATTTCCCCGCTGTGTGTTGTTGAACATGAAGGCTACCGACCGTTGGTCGGTGACAAGGGTGAACCTCCTACCAGCGAGGTAGTGCCTCCAATGCCGCACAGCTTCCACAATGGCTTGAGCTTCTTTTTCGACTGAGGAGTGTCAAATCTCGGAGGCGTTGAGGGTACGGGAGAAAAATGCTACTGGCCTGCCCGCCTGGTTAAGGGCAGTGGCGAGGGCGACCTCTGACGCGTCGCTCTCCACCTGGATGGGGATGGACTCGTCCATCTCGTGCACCGCTGCTTTGGTAATATCCGCCTTGATGCAGCTGAAGGCCTGGCGGGTCTCAGTTGGCAGGGGGAAGATGGTGGCTTTGTTAAGTGGGCGGGCTTTGTCCGCATAGTTGGGGATCCACTGGGCATGATATGAAAAGAACCCGAGGCACCTTTTCAGGGTCTTGGGGCAGTGGAGAAGGGGGAGTTGCAGTAGGGGGCGCATGCGTTCGGAGTCGGGCCCTAGGACTCAGTTTTCCACGACATAGCCGAGGGTGGCTAGTCTGGTTGTGCGGAAAACGCATTTCTCCTTGTTATAAGGTGAGGTTGAGGGCTTGGGCGGTTTGGAGAAAATTCTGAAGGTTTTCGTCATTGTCCTGCTGATCATGGCCGCAGATGGTGACATTGTCCAAGTACGGAAATGTGGCCCGCAGCCCATACTGGTCCACTATTCGGTCCATCGTTCTTTGGAAGACCGAGACCCCGTTGGTGATGCCGAAGGGGACCCGGAGGAAGTGGAAGAGGCGGCCGTCTGCCTCAAAGGCCGTGTAGTGACGGTCCTCCGGGCGGATTGGGAGCTGGTGGTATGCAGACTTCAGATCCACCGTGGAGAACACCCGGTAGTGTGCGATCTGATTCACCATGTCTGCAATCCGGGGAGGGGGTACACATTGAGGTGCGTGTACCGGTTTATGGTCTGGCTGTAGTCTACAACCATCCGGTTCTTCTCCCCGGTCCTGGCGACCACCACCTGGGCTCTCCAGGAGCTATTACTGGCCTTGATGATTTCCTCCCGCAAGAGCCACTAGTCCTCGGACTTGATAAAAATGCTGTTCTGGGCACTGTACCGCCTGCTCCTGGTGGCGACGGGTTTACAGTCGGCGGTGAGGTTCGCGAAGAGCGGTGGAGGGTCAACCTTAAGGGTCGCGAGGCTACATACGGTGAGAGGGGGTAGGGGCCTGCCGAACTTCAGGGTCAGACTCCTGGGGTTGCACTGGAAATCCGGTCCCAACAGGAGTGGGAGCGCAGAGATGGGGGAGGACATGGAGTTTAAAATTGGCATACTCGGTGCCCTATATCGCGAGGTTTGCAACACAGTACCCCCGGATCTGCACTGAATGTGATCTGGAAGCGAGGCAGATTGTTTGGAATGCGGGGGAAATTTTGGAGAGAACAGCGCCTTACTGTGTCTAGATGTACGGAGCTCTCCGTGCTCCCAGAGTCAAACAGGCAGGGCGTTTCGTGCCCATTGGCCCAGATGGTCATCATCGAGTTCCTGAGGTGCTTGGGTCATGACAGGTCAAGGGTGAAAGCGCCGGGTTGTGGTAGCCGGCGTGGTCGGAGGTGGTGGCGTGGGCCCAAGATGGCTGCCCTGTCGGTCGCACATGTCGAGCGGCGTTGAAGATGGCGATCCCCATGAGTCACAAGTGGCGGGCTGTGTGGGAGATGGTGGCCAAGATGGCGGCCCCCATGAGTCGCACGTGTTGGGTAGTTTCAAAGATGGCTGCCCCCACGGAGAGCACAAGGCTGATGACCCATCTGAAGGGGGCGGTGCCGGCAGGCACACAGCCACGCTGCGGGGTCTGCGGGCCTGTGAGTCTGAGAGTCGGGCCTGTGATTTAGAAGTTTTGGATCTGGCCAGGCAGACTTTGGCAAAGTGTCCTTTCTTGCTGCAGTCGCTACAGGTCGCGTTCCAAGCCGGGCAACACTGCCTGGGGTGCTGGTGCTGGCCGCAGAAATAGCAGGGCAGCCCCCCAGGTTGGGCGGGCGGACGCACGGCACAGGTCTGGGGCACCCTCTGATCGGGTGTCCACGAGGGGATCGTGTGGTTGGAGGGGAAGGCATTGAGGCTCTAAAAAGCTACTTCTCAGGAGGTAGATAATTTTACCGTCTCTTCTAGGTCGAGGGCGCCCTTTTCTAGCAAGCGCCGTCTGACGTAGTTGGACCAGACTCCAGCCACATAGGCTTCCCGGATGGCGTGTTCCATGTGCTGTGCGGCCGTGACGTCCTTGTAGTTATAGTTTCACACTAGTATCTTCATGTCGTGTAGGTATTCCTCCAGTGATTCCCTGGGGCGTTGACGACGAGTGGTGAGGAGATGCCGCGCGAATACTTTGTTCACCGGCCTCATGTACTGCCTTTTCAGGATCGCGACCGTGTCTGTGTACGTGGTCACTTCCTCGATCTGCATGGAGTTTCTGTGGCTCACCCGGGCGTGGGGGAGACTCAGTTTCTGTCCCTCGGTGATGGTAGGCGAGGAGGAGGCGGTGAGGTAGGCCTCAAAATAGCGGAGCCAGTGCGAAAAAATTCCTTTGGCTTCAGCGGCCTGTGGGTCGAGTTCAAGTCGGTCAGGTTTGAGGGCTGCTTCCATAGAGATATTGTAGCTGATTAAATTGATGCGACCATCAATTCACACGAGACGGAGAGTTGAAGTGAACAGTAGTTTTAATCAGCTAGAACTGTGCCTGCCTGCGACTGCTCTGTACTGAGTGCCGCCTACAGGCTGCAGATCTATATACATCCCACCGAGGGGGCGGAGCCCACAAGGGCATCAACATAATACAATGTAATGTAATGTAATACAATGATGAATGGTCGCAGTAATACATTCACCACACGCCTTAATCTGGAACTCTTTTTTTTGCTTTTTCCTCTCCAATTCCAACCTCTTCATTTCCATCTCCATTTCTTTTCCTTTTCCCTTCATCTCCATTTCTTTTTACTTCATCTTCACTTCTTTTTCTATTCTTTTTTATTCCATTTCATGCTCAAACTGCTACTGAATTCTCTCCAGCTCAATTTCCTCAGCAGAAAATGTCCTTGATGCATTGCTACTGCATGGGCTCTCTTGTGATTCTATCATTGCGTTCAAATATAAATGCTGAGCAATCACATTGGGCGGTGTGATGAATGGTATCGGTATAACTGCTGTAACTGTACCTTGCCTTTAATACGATGGCCCCTTTAAGACCGGGCTTGGAACCCTGGGGGACTCCGCCTCTGGCTCCACCCCCAGGAAACGGTATATAAGGTGATGCTCACTGGGCAGCGTGCTGTGAGCACACTTTTCGGCAGCTATCTGGTTCTCTGGTAATTGAAGCCTTTGAATTACCAATCTGCTCTCCTGTGTCGTAATTGAGGGTATCTCAATTTAATTACCAGACGCATCGAGATGGACAGCGCTCTAAAGGCGGAGAAGCTCAACCTAGATGCTCGGTCGCCGGAAGCCCCAGAAATTTTTTTATACTGGTTCCGGTGTTTTGCGGCCTACCTAAATTCTTCAGAGACTGAAGTCGACGGCCCTCTCAAGCTGAGCTTACTACATGCCCGGGTGGGCCACCGACTCTCCTCCGTGATCGAGAATGCTACAACGTACGAAACTGCGGTCGAAATACTAAAGAAACACTTCGTAAAGCCGATTAACGATGTACACGCCAGACACTTGCTCTTGACCTGCCGCCCGCACCCCGGGGAAATGCTAGACGAATACGTGGAGAGACTCACTGCGCTCGCGAGGAACTGCAATCATAAAGAAGTGATGGCAGAAGTCCACATGAACTTACATATTCGTGATGCTTTCGTGTCCGGTATCAGGTCCATGTATATCCAGCAGCGGCTCCTAGAAGACGGGGCAAAGGACCTCCAAGGCACAGTAACGCTCACCTCTTCTTTAGAAACGGCCCACCCTAACCTCCGGACGTACTCCGCGGACCTTGCAAACCCCTCTCGATCCGCTCCAGACACGGCCACGCTACAGGTCTGCGCCGCGCGGCGATCCGCTCACACCTGGGGCTCCCCTTGCTATTTCTGTGGGCACCACCCACGTCAGCGTTGCCTAGCCCGCTCCGCTATCTGCAACAACTGCGGGAAGAAAGGGCATTTCGCGAAAGTCTGCCTGGCTGGGCCCAAAGGCCACAAACAAAAGTCCCATCAGGCCCAGAAATCAAACTCCTGGCCTCACAGGCACCGCAATGCGGCTGCGCTGCGGTCGGACACGTCTACTTCTGACGCATCACCGGCCTCGTGCGAGTCATGGGGGCGGCCATCTTGGCGGCGGCCATCTTCGAATCCCGACACGTGCGACCGATGGCGGTGGCCATTTTGTGACTCCCGGTGGCCATTTTGTGAGTCCAACTCAACCGAGGACTCTGACTACCCGCAACTAGGAGCGAACACGCTCGATTAATCGCGGCCGAAGCACCTGCGGAACTCAATGATGCGGGTCCAAATGAACGGCCACGACACCCCCTGCCTATTCGATTCTGGGAGCACGGAGAGCTTTATTCACCCAGATACGGTAAGGCGCTGCTCCCTGGCACCCACCCCGCCTCCCAAACTATCGCCCTCGCTTCGGGGTCCCATTCGGTCCAAATCACGGGGTATTGTGTCGTGGACCTCGCTATTCAAGACGCTGAATACACCCGTTTTAAACTTTACATCTTTCCTCAACTCTGCGCCCCCCCTGCTGCTGTCTGGACTTTCAGTGCAGCCTCCGGAGCCTGACACTGAAGTTCGGCGGACCCCTGCCCCCACTCACGGTATGCAGCCTGGCGAGACTCAAAGTTGCGCCACCCCCCCCTCTTCGCGAACCTTACTCCCGACTGTAAGCCCGTCGCCACCAGGAGTCGGCGGTACAGTACCCAAGACATGACTTTTATCAAATCAGAGGTTCAGCGGCTACTAAAAGAGGGGGTCATAGAGGCCAAAACAGCCCTTGGAGGGCTCAAGTATTGGTAGTCCGCTCCGGGGAAAAGCAACGAATGGTAGTGGATTATAGCCAGACCATTAACCGCTTTACGCAACTCGATGCTTACCCACTCCCCCGCATAGCGGAAATGGTGACTCACATCGCCCAGTATCGGGTATTCTCCACGGTCGATCTAAAATCGGCCTATCATCAACTCCCTATCCGCCCAGAGGACCGCCCCTACACGGCCTTCGAAGCAGCTGGTCGGCTGTTTCACTTTCTCAGGGCCCCTTTTGGTGTCACAAACGGAGTCTCCGTTTTCCAAAGGGTGATGGATCAAATGGTGGACCAGTACGGCTTACGGGCTACCTTTCCGTACTTGGACAACGTCACCACCTGCGGCCATGACCAGCAGGATCAGGACGCAAACCTGAGGATGTTCCTCCAGACCGCCCGGGCCCTCAACCTCACATATAACAAAGAGGAATGCGTGTTCCACACAACCCGGCTAGCCATCCTCGGCTACGTCGTGGAAAACGGGGTCCTAGGCCCAGACCCCGACCTCATGCGTCCCCTTAAGGAGCTCCCCCTCCCCCGTAGCCTCAAGGCACTCAAACGGTGTTTGGGGCTTTTCTCCTATTACGCCCAGTGGGTCCCCAGATATGCGGACAAAGCCCGGCCACTCATTAAGACCACGGATTTTCCCCTGACGGCTCAGGCCCAGTCGGCTTTCAACCGTATCAAGGCCGGCATCATCAAGGCCGCCATGCACGCGGTGGACGAAACCATTCCCTTCCAGGTAGAAAGCGACGCATCAGACGTCGCCCTGGCTGCTACCCTCAACCAGGTGGGCAGACCAGTAGCGTTCTTCTCCCGAACCCTCAACGCCTCGGAAATTCGGCACTCTGCAGTTGAGAAGGAGGCACAAGCCATAGTGGAGGCCGTGCGACACTGGAGGCACTACCTAGCCGGTAGGAGGTTCACCCTCATCACCGACCAACGGTCGGTCGCCTTTATGTTCGATAACGCACAACGGGGCAAAATAAAGAATGACAAAATTCTGAGGTGGAGGATAGAGCTCTCCACCTATACGTACGATATGAAATATCGCCCGGGGAAACTCAACGAGTCCCCGGATGGCCTGTCCCGCGGCACGTGCGCCAACGCGCAAAAAGACCGCCTGAGAGCCATCCACGATGACCTCTGCCACCCGGGGGTCACCTGGCTTTCCTATTTCGTCAAGTCCCGCAACCTACCTTACTCCACAGAGGAGGTCAAGGCCATGGCTAAGACATGCCAGATCTGTGCGGAGTGCAAACCGCAATTCTATCGGCCAGACAGGGCTTGCCTGATAAAGGCCTCTGGGCCCTTTGAGCGACTAAGCGTGGACTTCAAAGGGCCCCTTCCGTCCACCAACCGCATCATCTATTTCCTCACCGTCATCGATGAGTTCTCCCGCTTCCCTTTTGCTGTCCCCTGCCCTGATATGACCTCGGCCTCCGTGATCAAGGCACTGCACAGCATCTTCACACTGTTTGGTTTCCCCACTTATATCCACAGCGACCGGGGTCCATCGTTCATGAGCGATGAGCTGCGTCGATATCTGCTCAGCAAGGGCATCGCCTCGAGCAGAACGACGAGCTATAACCCACGGGGAAAAGGGCAGGTGGAGAGGGAGAATGCGACAGTTTGGAAGGCTGTCCTCCTAGCCCTACGGTCAAGGAGTCTCCCTATCGCCTGCTGGCAGGAGGTCCTACCCGATACCCTACATTCCATTAAGTCGTTCCTCTGTATGACCACGAATGAGACCCCTCACAACCGTTTGTTTGTCTTCCCCAGGAAGTCCACCTCTGGGGTCTCGCTTCCACGCTGGCTGACGACTTCGGGACCAGTTCTACTCCGGAGATACGTGAGGAGCCATAAAACAGATCCGCTAGTCGAGAGGGTCCACCTGCTACACGCAAACCCTCAATACGCCTACGTCGAGCACCCCGACGGCAGGAAGGACACCGTCTCCCTGCGAGACCTGGCACCCGCTGGCTCTCCCACCGACTCCGCAGGCTCTCTCACCGACGCTCCCCTCCCTGCACCAACTGCCGACCCTGACAGCGCCCCCCCCCCCCCCATAGCGCCCCCTTCCCCCCAGCCTGCGCCGGCACCAATCACCTTAGTCACCCCGGATACCCCCCCCCCCGCTCCAACGCGGGCAAAGTCTCAGTCAACCGTGCTCCCGGATATACCACCACCGAAACCGACCGTATCCACGGCACCACCACCGGAGCGGAGAAGGTCAGCACGGACGGTTAGACCACCCAAAAGACTGAACTTGTAATTCCACTTCACCCCCGACGGACTATGTGTTTTTTTTAAACGGGGGGGTGAATGTGATGAATGGTATCGGTAACTGCTGTAACTGTACCTTGCCTTTAATACGATGGCCCCTTTAAGACTGGGCTTGGAACCCTGGGGGTCTCCACCTCTGGCTCCGCCCCCAGGAAACTGTATATAAGGTGATGCTTAGTGGGCAGCATGCTGTGAGCACACTATTCGGCAGCTGTCCGGTTCTCTGGTAATTAAATCCTTTGAATTACCAATCTGTTCTCCTGTGTCGTAATTGAGGGTATCTCAGGTGGGAAAGTGGAACTGAGTCTACAAAAATTCAGCCATGATCTCATTGAATGGGAGAGCAAGCTCGAAGGGCCAGATGGCCTACTCCTGCTCCTAGTTATTATGTTCTTTTCTCCACCTACCGGGACGGCACGGTGGTGCAATGGCTAGCACTGCTTCCTCATGGTGCTGAGGACCCTGGTTCGATCCCAGCCCCGGGTCACTGTCCATGTGGAGTTTACACATTCTCCCTGTGTAGGACTCACCCTATGTGCAGGTAGATGAATTGGCCACGCTAAACTTGCCCCTTAATTAGAAAACAAAAGAATTGGCTACTCTAAAATTATTTTTTCAAAATTTAAAAAGTAAATAAATAAAAAAGTATAATTATCTCCACCTTCCTAGCTCCAGCTCGTACCTCTGGCAGGGAAATAGGCACAATGCAACTAACTTGGCTTTTGGATTTTGTTTATTGTCATGTGAAATGAAAAATGAAATGAAAATCGCTTATTGTCACAAGTAGGCTTCAAATGAAGTTACTGTGAAAAGTCCCTAGTTGCCACATTCCGGCGCCTGTTCGGGGAGGCTGGTACGGGAATTGAACTGTGCTGCTGGCCTGCCTTGGTCTGCTTTAAAAGCCCGCGATTTAGCCCTGTGCTAAACCAGCCCCAAGGTACGTGTACCAAGGTACAGTGAAAAGTTTTTTTTGCGAGCAGCTCAACAGATCATTAAGTATGTGAAAAGAAAAGGAAATAAAAGAAAATACATAATAGGGCAACATAAGGTACACAATGTAACTACATAACACCGGCATCGGGTGAAGCATACAGGGGTGTAGTGTTAATGAGGTCAGTCCATAAAAGGGTCGTTTAGGAGTCTGGTAACAGTGGGGAAGAAGCTGTTTTTGAGTCTGTTCGTGCATGTTCTCAGACTTTTGTATCTCCTGCCCGATGGAAGAAGTTGGAAGAGTGAGTAAGCCGGGTGGGAGGGGTCTTTGATTATGCTGCCCTCTTTCCCCAGGCAGCGGGGGGTGTGGATGGAGTCAATGGATGTGATGGACTGAAGCTCTTTTTGAAGTTCTTTCAAATAAACCACAGACAAGTCGTCCACCTGAATAAAAATCTTAACAGCATCCAGACTCATCCTATCATATCACTCCAACCCTTTAATTTATACTGTAAACCAAGCTTCACCATCCACCGTTCCAAAGATCCATATGAGCCCTCAAACAATGTTATGAAACCCTGGGCTAGTCTGCGGTCAATTCCAGTTCCACCTGACCCAGAAGCACGACACAATAATTCTTCGAAAAATACACGAAGCCTTTTGCCCTTGGCTGCTCAATAATTAGTCGACAGGTTTGTAAATGCAAACACAATTACTTTTTATTAATAGCAAGAATCACTTCAACCCGACACCGTCCATCATTGTGAGATGGTACAGATGCAATGTAGCAGAATGATCAGAAGTTGCGTCAGTTGCCGATTATGTTTCCCGGCTGTGCTAAATCGCAGAGTATTGTGAATATGGGACTGAGTTGGCGGATATGCTTCGTGACCTCTTGGTTTGCGGTATTAATAATCTTGACGTACAAAAAAGGCTTCTAGGAGAAGCTTTCCTAACATTCCAACAGGCTTTGCAGATATTCTTTCGCAGGAGAGTGTCACTAAGGACATAGAAGAGCTCCAAGGAATGGAGGTTAACATAATTCAACACCGCTTCCCTCACCACCTTTCTTTTGCTTGACCAGATCGCTGCGATGCAGCAGGCCTGACGACGCGTGGACCCAGGCTCTC
Organism: Scyliorhinus canicula; assembly: GCF_902713615.1. Classification (NCBI taxonomy): domain Eukaryota; kingdom Metazoa; phylum Chordata; class Chondrichthyes; order Carcharhiniformes; family Scyliorhinidae; genus Scyliorhinus; species Scyliorhinus canicula. Next base: position 72,651,556 of record NC_052157.1, read on the forward strand.
TCCAGATTCGGCAGGGAGAAGTGTGGGCAATGGGGTTGCCAAAGCCACCTGCTGCATGAGGGACAGCACCCAGACCACTAGGGATAAGGTAGGCGTCAGCACCTTGCGTGAGCCCTTCATTTGGACGATCCCTAAGAAGCGGGAGACGGGTCCGATATGTAGATGAACTGTAGCTGCACCGCTAGTGACTTCCATCCACATCGCCGTGCAAGTTAATGGCCACTTAATTCAAATGGAATTAGATACAAGTGCTGCTATTAGATACAAGTGCTACCCCACCACTTGTTCGACCGAATCTGACACAGAGTGAGTAAATTGTCATTAACTGATTCGCACAGCCGCCTGGCGACATATACAGAGGGGAGCATTTGTCCATTGTGGGCTCCATGCTCACCCGGATGGTTTACGAGTGCAGGTCTTTGAGTCTTCCCCTTATTGTGGTGCAGGACAATGGTCCCAATCTGCGGGGACCATTTGCACCATTTGCAGATTAACTGGCAACGTATCTTCAAGGCCAAAACAAGCGCTTTATATATATATAGTTTTGCATAAATTCCCCAATGTTTTCGGGCTTAGCCTTGCGAAGATAAAAGGGGCTGTCGTGAAAATTCATCCGCAGATCCAGCCTCATTTTTTTCATACTCGGTGGCACAGTAGCAAAGTGGTTAGCACAGTTGTTTCATAGCTCCAGGATCCCAGGTTCGATTCCTACTTACATAAGAACATAAGAACATAAGAACATAAGAACTAGGAGCAGGAGTAGGCCATCTGGCCCCTCGAGCCTGCTCCGCCATTCAATTAGATCATGGCTGATCTTTTGTGGACTCAGCTCCACTTTCCGGCCCGAACACCATACCCCTTAATCCCTTTATTCTTCAAAAAACTATCTATCTTTACCTTAAAAACATGTAATGAAGGAGCCTCAACTGCTTCACTGGGCAAGGAATTCCATAGATTCACAACCCTTTGGGTGAAGAAGTTCCTCCTAAACTCAGTCCTAAATCTACTTCCCCTTATTTTGAGGCTATGCCCCCTAGTTCTGCTGTCACCCGCCAGTGGAAACAACCTGCCCGCATCTATCCTATCTATTCCCTTCACAATTTTAAATGTTTCTATAAGATCCCCCCTCATCCTTCTAAATTCCAACGAGTACAGTCCCAGTCTACTCAACCTCTCCTCATAATCCAACCTCTTCAGCTCTGGGATTAACCTAGTGAATCTCCTCTGCACACCCTCCAGCGCCAGTACGTCCTTTCTCAAGTAAGGAGACCAAAACTGAACACAATACTCCAGGTGTGGCCGCACTAACACCTTATACAATTGCAACATAACCTCCCTAGTCTTAAACTCCATCCCTCTAGCAATGAAGGACAAAATTCCATTTGCCTTCTTAATCACCTGTTGCACTTGTAAACCAACCTTGGGTCATTGTCTGTGCGGAGTCTGCACATTCTGCCCGTGTCTGCGTGGGTTTCCTCCGGGTGCTCCGGTTTCCTCCCACAAGTCCAAAGACGTGCATGTTAGGTGGATTGGTCATGCTAAATTCGCCTTCGTGTCCAAAAAGGTTAGGAGGGGTTACTGGGTTACGAGGTTAGGGTAGGTACGTGGTCTTGAGTGAGGTGCTCTTTGTAAGGGCTCCACTGACTCCAACCGCTCCTCACATCCCCTTCCCCATTTTTACCCCCTTACCCCACAAAACCCCCTCCCCCACATAACCTTCCCTTTTTATTTAAATTTAGACTACCCCAATTCATTTTTTCCAATTAAGGGGCAATTTAGTGTGGTCAATCCACCTATCCTGCACATCTTTGGGTTGTGGGGGCAAAACCCACGCAAACACGGAGAGAATGTGCAAACTCCACACGGACAATGACCCAGAGCCGGGATCGAATCTGGGACCTCGGTGCCGTGAGGCAGCTGTGCTAACCATTGTGCCACCTTCCCTTGTTGACCCCTCAAACCTCCTAAAATAAATCGGTAATTGTCTTCCACCTCCAGGTGAACCCATCTGCCAACGCCCTGTAAGTGAACTTGACCTTCTCCAGCCTCAGGAATTCTGCCAGGTCGCTCAACTACCCTCTCGCTTTCAGCGGCTCTGAATCCCGCCATCCAAACAAAATCCATCTCCGAGCTCACAGGGAGGCAAAGACCAAAATATCTGCCTCCCTCACCCCCTGGACTCCCGGGTCTTTCAACACCCCAAATACCGCCACATCTGGACTCGGGACCACCTCCAAAACCTCACCACCAACAAAACCCTCAACCGCGTACCCCTGCCCAATGCCGCCTCCACCCGCCCAACACCGACCCCCGACCCAATGTTCGCTGCCCAATAATAATTCATCATATTGGCAGTGCCAACCACCCACCCCCCTTCCTCGCTCCCGCTCCAAGAAAGCTCGCCGCATCTGCGGGGCCTTCCCCGCCCACACAAACCCGGAAATTAACCCATTGACCTTCATAAAAAATGACCAGGGGACAAAGATTGGGAATTCTGAAATACAAACAGAAACCGAGACAGCGCCGTCATTTACATTGTCTGCACCCACTCTGCCAGGGACAGCAGCAGCACATCACACCTCTTAAAATCCACCTTCATCTGCTCCACCAGCCAGGCCAAGTTCAATTTATGCAGCTGCTCCCATCCCAGCGCCATCTGGATCCCCAAATACCAGACGCTCACCCTCACCATCCTAAATGGCAACTCCCCTAATCTCCTTTCCTGCTCTTTGGGCTCAATCAGGAGCACCTCACTTTTTTCCATATTCAATTTTTATCCCGAAAACTAGCCAAATTCCCCCAGGATCTCCATGATGCCACCAATGCTGCCCACCGGTTCCGAAATATACATGGTCTGCATACGATGAGACCCTGCGTTCGACACCCCCCCCCACCTCCTCAATCCCTCTCCAGTCCCTCAACACCCTAAGCTCTATTGCCGAAGGAAAAAGCAATGGGGAGAGCGGGCCCCACTGCCCCATCCCACAACGCAACCCGAAGTACCACAAACTCCCTCGGTTCGTCCGTACGCTCGCGACTGTCACCTTATACAGCAGCCGGACGCAATCCACAAATCCCTACCCGAACCGCCCCAGCACATCGGGGCAGCACAGTAGCATAGTGTTTAGCACAGTTGCTTCACAGCTCCAGGGTCTCAGGTTCGATTCCCGGCTTGAGTCACTCTGTGTGGAGTCTGCATGTTCTCCCCATGTGTGCGTGGGTTTCCTCCGGGTGCTCCGGTTTCCTCCCACAGTCAAAGATTTGCAGGTTAGGTGGATTGGCCATGATAAATTGCCCTTAGTGTCCAAAATGGTTAGGTGGGGTTACTGAGTTACCAGGATAAAGGGGATAGGGTGGAGGCTTGGGGCCTAAGTAGGGTGCTCTTTCCAAGGGCATGTGCAGACTCGATGGGCTGAATGGCCTCCTTCTGCACTGTAAATTCTATGATCTTACGAACCAACAAACACACCTACTCCACCTGATCAAATGCCTTCTCCGCATCCATCGCCACCACTACCTCCACCTCTTGCCCCTCCGAAGGCATCATAGTTACATTGAGTAGCCTCCTTACATTTGCCAACAACTGCCTCCCCTTCACAAAACCACGTGATCTTGGCCTATCCCCTCCGGGACACAGTCCTCAATTTGCGATGCCAACACCTTCACCAACAAAGTGGTGTCCATGTTCAGTGATGATATCGGGTGGTACAACCCGCACTGCTGCGGCTCCTTATCCTTCTTTAAAATTAGGGAGATGGAAGCCTGCGACAATGTCGGGGAGAGTTCCTCCCCTCTCCCTTACTTCATTACACACCCTCACCAGCAGTGACCCCATGTCCGCACCAAACCTTTTATAAAACTCAAGTGGGAACCCGTCCACACCTTCTCTGCCTGCATCGTCCCCATACTATCCATCACTTTCCTCAGCCCAGCTGGGGCTCCCAGTCCCTGAGTCAGCCCCTCCTCTACTTTGGGAAACGCTAACCCATCCAGGAACTGCCATATCCCCTCCTCCCTGGCTGGGGGCTCCAACTCGTACAGTTTATATAAAATGCCTCGAACACCCCCTCTGGGTCAATCACCACCTTGCCCTTATCATCCCTAACTCTGCCAATTTCCCTTCCCAAACTCATACACTGCCCCTCTGGCGCTCCACAACTGCCCTACCGCTTTCCCTGTAGAAACTAACCCAAACTCCATCTGGAGCCTCTGCCTCTCCTTCAACAGCCCTGCCTCCAGCACTTTTAAATACCTCCTGTTCAGGCTCAAAATCTCATCCACCAATCTGGCCGTCTCCTCCCGCTCCGTTTTCTCCCTATGCACCGGGATCGATATGAACTCCCCCAGACTGCAGCCTTGAGTGCCTCCCACAGCATGGTGGCCGTGACCTGCCTGGTGTTGTTTAGCTCCATGTAGCCCCGAATAGCAGCCTGCACCCGCTCACACACCTTTTCATCCACCAGCAATCCGACATCCAGCCTCCACTTCGGGCGCTGGGTACCACCCCACCCCCGGGCCACCCACAAATCCACCAGTGCGGCGCGTGGTCGGAAACCGCAATCACCAAATACTCGGCCACCCCTGCCAGCAACATCTTGTCCAACACAAAAAAAAATCAATCTGGGAGCACACCCGGTGCACATGGAAGACGTGTGAAAACTCCTTCGCCCGTGGCCTCCCGAACCTCCATAGCTCTACACCCCCATGCGCTCCATAAACTGCTTCAGCTGCTTCGCCACTGCCCACACCCTCGATGACTTGGGACTCGACCGGTCCAAGCTCGGATCTAAGACCGTGTTTAAATCACCCTCCCCCCATAGTCAACCGATGCGAGTCCAAGTCTGGAATCTTCCCGAACACCCACCTCATGAAGTCCACATCATCCCAATTCGGGGCCTAAATGTTCACCAGAGCCACCGGCATTCCCTCCAACCTCCCACTCACCATCACATATCTCCACCCCCTCCCCACCCCCAACACTCCGGATCGGCCACAATACTTGCTACCTCGAGTGCAACCCGCTTATTTTTTAAAAATATTTTTTATTCTCCTTTTTCAAATTTTCTGCCAAATTTACACCCACCAACAATAAACAATAATCAGTAACAAATATGTCAATCCCCATGTCAATAACAACGATGCCATCCTCCCACCAAACCCCAAACATTGGCCCGCATGTTCACACAAACAAATGACAAAAAGGAATTAGGTATCACCCATAGTCGCCATTAACACACATAGCCCTCCTCCCCCCAACCCTCCCACCCTCATGCTCCAACTAATGTTCAATGTTGTCCAGTTCTTGAAAGTGAATAATGAATAACGCCCATGAATTGTAGAACCCCTCCATCCTTCCCCTTAGTTCAAACGTAACCTTCTCAAGAGTCAAGAATTCCAACAGGTCCCCCAGCCATGCAACGGCACAGGATGGAGAGGCTGCTCTCCAACCCATCAGGATCCGCCTTAGGGCGATCAACGAGGCGAAGGCTACAACATCTGCCTCCGCACCCGTTTCCAACCATGGCTGATCTGACACCCCAAATATGGCCTCCCAGGGGCCCGGGTCCAGTATCACGTGCACCACTTTAGAAATTATCCTAAAAACCTCCTTCCAGTAATCCTCTAGCTTTGACAGGACCAAAACATATCAACGTGATTGGTGCCCCCCACCCCCTCCCCCCGCAACGTTTACACATATCTACTCCTTCAAAGAATCGGCTCATCCTCGCCCTCGTGAGGTGTGCTCTACATACCACCTTCAGCTGTATCAGCCCCAACCTCGCACACGAGGTGGAGGCATTCACTCTCCGGAGCACCTCACACCAGAACCCCTCCTCCATATCCTCTCCCAACTCTTCCTCCCACTTTGCTTGGACAGGGGCTGTTTAGCACACTGGGCTAAATCACTGGCTTTGAAAGCAGACCAAGGCAGGCCAGCAGCACGGTTCAATTCCCGTACCAGCCTCCCTGAACAGGCGCCGGAATGTGGCGACTGGGGGCTTTTCACAGTAATTTAATTTGAAGCCTACTTGTGACAATAAGTGATTTTCAGTTCATTTAATTTCATTTCACCTTCCAGTGTTGCCTTCTCCTCTTCCAAAATAGCTCCGTAAACCGCTGACACTACCCCCTTCTCCAGTCCCCCTGTCGTCAGCATTTCCTCCAGCAATGTGGAGGCCGGCTCCCGGGAAGCTCTGTATCTCCTTTCTGGCAAAATCTCGAACCTGCATGGATCTAAACATTTCCCCCTGCTCCAGCCCATACTTCGCTTCCAGCTCCTTCAATCCTGCAAACCGACCCCTAAGAAACAAATCTTTTAATGTCTTAATCCCCTTCTCCTCACATTTCCGAAAATTTCCATCCCACCTCCCTGGCTCAAATCTGTGGTTCCCCCGAATCGGCATTTCCCTTGACCCTGCCCCCAACCCGAAGTGGCGAAACTGCCTTCAGATTTTCAATGGAGCTATTATTACCGGACTCCCGGAGTATTTCCCCGGAGCTATCGGGAGCGGCCTTGTTGCTAGTGCCTTCAATCCCAACCACCTGCACAAACTCTCCTCCATTCTGACCCACTGGGAATCAACCCCTCTGACCCAGCTCCACACCTTCTCCACATTCACCGCCCAGTAATAATACATCAGGATCGGAAGACCCAAACCCCCTGCCTGCCTTCCCCTCTGTAGCAGCACCTTTCTCACTCTGGCCACCTTCCCTCCCCATATGAATGAAGTAATCCTTCATTCAATCTCTCTGAAAAAAGCTTTTGGGAGGAAAATTGGCAGGCATTGAAAAATAAACAGAAATCGCGGCAGCACGTTCACTTTAACCGCCTGTACCCGACCTGCCAGTGACAGGGAGACCATCCCACCGTGCCAGAGCAGCTTTCACTCTCCCCACCAAACTAGAAATGCTGTGCCTGCGGAGCCCCCCCCCCCCCCCCCCCCCCCCCCCACTCCCGAGCAACCTTCACCCCCAGGTACTTAAAGTGAGTTCCTACCCTATGGAATGGCAGCCCCCCCCACCCCTGCCCACACCCCTGGCCGAGACACCACAAAATACTCACTCTTGTCTCGATTTAGTTTGTACCCCGAGAAAGACCCAAACACTCGAATCAGCTCTAATATTCCCCCTATCGACACACCCAGGTCTGACACGTATAACAGCAAGTCATCAGCATATAAGGACACCCTATGCTCTATCCCTCTGTCGGTGCCATCACGACGTTCAATACCCGTCTAACGTTTGAAAAGAGCTGCCTCCCTCTCATGAACTCCGTTTGATCTTCACCTATCACCTTCGGGAGGCACTCCTCCAGCCTACCTGCCACTACCTTCACCAATACCTTTGCGTCCACATTCAGAAGTGATATGGGCCTATACGACCCACACTCCGTCGGATCCTTATCTTTTTTTAGCAACAGGAAAATTGATGCCTGCCCCAATGTTTGTGGCAACACCCCCTTCCCTATCGCCTCTTCAAACATCCCCACCATCAGGGGTGCCAACTTATCCTTGAATTTTTTATAATATTCCACCGGAAACCCATCCGGCCCTGCCACCTTCCCCAACTGCATCCTCCCAATCGCATCCTTTATCTCCTGCTCCACTATCACTCCTTCTAATGTAGCCCTGTCTCCTCCCCAAACCTCAGGTACACCAACCCATCTAGAAATTCCTGCATCTCCCGTTCTCCCCAGGTGGCTCTGACCTGTACAACCTCTCATAAAATTTCTCAAAAACCTTGTTAATCAGATCCGGAGCCACCACCAACTTCCCTGCTCTATCCCTCACCTGAACAATTTCCCTTACCGCTGCCTCCCTCCGGAGCTGGCAACTCGCTTATTAACCAACACAGCCACCCACCTCATCTTCACGTCCAGCTGCGAATAGAACACCTGCCCCACCCATCCCAGGTGCGTCTCCTACAAAAGAGCCACGTCTGCCTTCAGACCCCTGAGATGTATGAGCACACGTGACCGTTTAACTGGCCCATTCAATCCCCTCACATTTCACATGAACAGCCTGGTCAGGGGGGCTGCCCACCCCTTTCCCCTGCCGATCAGCCATATCCTTTTCTGGCACAGCCCGCATCACACGACCCTCCAGGTCCACCTTCGGATGTCCAGACGTCATTAATCCCTTCCCAACTACGCTACACCAACCACACCCATGTCATCAATCCTCCCCCCTCTCCCTCAGAATTGCACCTGGAGATTGGCAGTTGTCGGTGTTGAGTACTGAGGCTATTGCAGCAATGCCGTTGTCATGGGGGATGCTGGTGTAGAGTGCCGAGACATCCATTGTGACGAGGAACGTATGCAGGATTTGCTCATTCGTGGAGGAGTGTAACAGACATCTACAGATGCTGAAAGATGCCCTCGTATGAACAGGATATGGTGCTCGACTCATCAATCGACAGTTCCAGCGCATCAAAGCAAAAAACCGCACCGACCTCCTCAGAAGACAAACACGTGACACAACCAACAAAGTATCCTTCATTGTCCGGAACTTCCCCGGAGCGGAGAAACTACAACATCTTCTTCGCAGCCTTCAACACGTTATCGATGAAGATGAACATCTGGCCAAGGTCATCCCCACACCCCTACTACTTGCCTTCAAACAACCGTGCAGCCTCAAACAAACCATTGTTTGCAGCAAACTACCCAGCCTTCAGAACAACAACCACGACACCACACGACCCTGCCAGGGCAATTTCTGCAAGACGTGCCATTACACATGAGAACACCACCCACCAGGTACGTGGTACATACCCGTGCGACTCGGCCAAGGTTGTCTACCTCATACGCTGCAGGAAAGGATGTCGAGAAGCGTGGTACATTGGCGAGACCATGCAGACGCTGCAACAACGGATGAACGGACATCGCGCAACAATCGCCAGGGAGGAATGTTCCCTTCCAGTCGAGGAACACATCAGCAGTCAAGGGCATTCAGCCTCTGATCTTCGGGTAAGCATTCTCCAAGGCGGCCTTCAGGACGTGGGACAACGCAGAATCGCCGAGCAGAAACTGATAGTCACGTTTCACACACATGAGTACGGCCTCAACCGGAACCTTGGATTCATGTCGCATTACATTCATCCCCCACCATCTGGCCTGGGCTTGCAAAATCCTACCAACTGTCCTGGCTTGAGACAATTCGCACCTCTTTAATCTGTGATTATCCCTCTCCCCAGTTGTTCCGTCTGGACCTGTAAAGACTTAATTACCTGCAAAGACTCGCATTCAAAGTATCATCATGCATCTTTGACTTTGTCTACATATATGTTTCTGGACCTACCTCTTCATTCACCTGAGGAAGGAGCTGTGCTCCAAAAGCTCGTGATTCGAAACAGACTGGTTGGACTTTAACCTGGTGTTGTAAGACTTCTTACTGTGCTCACCCCAGTCCCAACGCCAGCATCTCCACATCATATCCTGCAATGACATTGATTGTATTTGCATCCATTCCCTGTAATAACATTGACATTGACAGTCTTTACTCCCATGTCCTGCAATGACACTGACAGTATTTGCTCCATAACCCTGTAATGACGTTGGCACGCTTTGCTCTCATACCCTGTAATGACATTGACCATGACAGTCTTTGCTCCCTTACCCTGTAATGACATTGACAATCTTTGCTCCCATATCCTGCATTGACATTGACACCGACAGTCTTTGCTCCCTTACTCTGTAATTAAATTGACAGTCTTTGCTCCCTTACCCCGTAATGACATTGATATTGGAACTCTTTGCTCCCATATACCCTGTAATGACATTGATATTGATAGTCTTTGCTCCCATGTCCTGAAATGACACTGACAGTATTTGCTCCATTACCCTGTAATGACATTCATAGTCTTTGCTCCCATATGCTGAAATGACATCGACCATGACAGTATTTGCTCCCTTACCCTATAATGACTTTGACAGTCTTTGCTCCCATACCCTGTAATGATATTTACAGTCTTTGTTCTCACACCCTGTAATGACATTAACAGACTTTTCTCAAATACTCTGTAGTGGCATTGGCAATCTTAGCTCTCAAACTCTGTACTGACAATGACTTTGACGTCTTTGCCCTCTTAACCTGTAATGACATTGACATTGACAGTCTTTGCTCCGTTACCCTGTAAATACATTGAAATTGGCAGTATTTGCTCCGATACCCTGTAATGACGTTGACAGTCTTTGCTCCTATACCCTGTAATGACATTGACAGTCTTTACTCCCATACTCTGTACTGGCATTGGCAATCTTAGCTCTCAAACTCTGTAAGAAGTCTTACAACACCAGGTAAAAGTCCAACATGTTTGTTTCAATCACTAGCTTTCGGAGCACTGCTCCTTCCTCGGGTGAATGAAGAGGTATGTTCCAGAATCATATATATAGACAAATTCAAAGATGCCAGACAATGCTTAGAATGCGAGCATTTGCAGGTAATTGAGTTTTTACAGATCCAGAGATAGGGGTAACTTCAGGTTAAAGAGGTGTGAATTGTCTCAAGCCAGGACAGTTGGTAGGATTTTGCAAGCCCAGGCCAGATGGTGGGGGATGAATGTAATGCGACATGAATGCCAGGTCCCGGTTGAGGCCGTACTGATGTGTGCGGAACTTGGCTATAAGTTTCTGCTCGGCGATTCTGCGTTGTCGCCCGTCCTGAAGGCCACCTTGGAGAACCAAGAGATTAGAGGCTGAATGCCCTTGACAGCTGATGTGTTCCCCGACTGGAAGGGAACATTCCTGCCTGGTGATTGTCGCGCAATGTCCGTTCATTCGTTGTCGCAGCGTCTGCATGGTCTCGGACATTACGTTTCTACAAAGATGCAAGAAACCAGACAAGATCCCGAAAGGGCTACAGATCACAAACCCACTCAAGTTGACCTACAACACAGACTAAGCTGAGGGACTCTGCCGACGAACCTCCCTCACACTCCTCAACCACCTCGTATGCCAACTACCCGCAGATCCGACCAAGGAACACATCCGCCAACTCAACAGACTGATCAAGACCTTGGATCAAGACCTTGGATCAAGACCTTGGATCAAGACCTTGGATCAAGATCTTGGATCAAGACCTTGGATCAAGACCTTGGATCAAGACCTTCACGTGCTCTCCTCCCATTTACTTCCTGCATTGGAGATCTCTACTGCCTCCCGGAAATACACAAGGCTAACACACCTGGCCGTCCTATCGTTTCAGGCAATGGGACCCTGTGTGAGAACCTCTCTGGCTACATCGAGGGCATCTTAAAACCCATCGTACAAGGAACGCCCAGCTTCTGTCGCGACACGACGGACTTCCTACAGAAACTCAGCACTCATGGACCAGTTGAACCAGGAACATTCCTCGTCACAATGGACGTCTCGGCACTTTACACCAGCATCCCCCATGACGACGGCATTGCTGCAACAGCCTCAGTACTCAACACTGACAACTGCCAATCTCCAGATGCAATTCTGCAACTCATCCGCTTCATTCTTGGTCACAACGTCTTCACCTTCGACAACAAGCTCTTCACCCAGACGCACGGAACAGCCATGGGGACCAGATTCGCCCCTCAATATGCCAACATCTTCATGCACAAGTTTGAACAAGACCTCCTCACCGCACAAGACCTTCAACCGACGTTATACACCAGATACATTGATTATATTTTTTACCTTAGGACCCACGGCGAAGAATCACTGAAACAACTGCACAATGACATCAATAAGTTCCATCCCATCATCAGACTCACCATGGACTACTGTCCAAAATCAGTTGCATTCTTGGACACACTCGCCTCCATCAAGGATGGTCACCTCAGCACTTTGCTTTACCGCAAGCTCACGGATAACCTCACGATGCTCCACTTCTCCAGCTTCCACCCTATACATATTACATAAGCCATCCCCTATGGACAAGCCCTCCATATACACAGGATCTGGTCAGACGAGGAGGAGCGTAACAGACATCTACAGACGCTGAAAGATGCCCTCATACGAACGGGATATGGCGTTCGACTCATCAATCGACAGTTCCAACGCGCCACAGCAAAAAACCGCACCGACTTCCTCAGAAGACAAACACGGGACACAACGACAGAGTACCCTTCGTCATCCAGTACATTCCTGGGGCGGAGAAACTACGATATCTTCTTTGCAGTCTCCAACACGTCATCGATGAAGATGAACATCTTGCCAAGATCATCCCCACTACTTGCCTTCAAACAACTGTGCAACCTCAAACAAACCATTGTTTGCAGCAAACTACCCAGCCTTCAGAACAGCGACCACGACACCACACAACCCTGCCAGGGCAATCTCTGCAAGACGTGCCAGATCATCGACATGGATATCACGTGAGAACACCACCCACCAGGTACGCGGTACATACTCGTGAAACTCGGCCAAGGTTGTCTACCTCATACGCTGCAGGAAAGGGTGTCCCGAAGCGTGGTACATTGGCAAGACCATGCAGATGCTGCGACAACGGATGAACGGACATCGCGCGACAATCACCAGGCAGGAATGTTCCCTTTCAGTCAGGGAACACTTCAGCAGTCAAAGGCATTCAGCCTCTGATCTCCGGGTAAGCGTTCACCAAGGTGGCCTTCAGGACGTGCGACAACGCAGAATCGCCGAGCATAAATTTATAGCCAAGTTCCGCACACATGGGTACGGCCTCAACCGGGATCTGGGATTCATGTCGCATTACATTCCTCCCCCATCATCTGGCCTGGACTTGCAAAATCCTACCAACTGTCCTGGCTTGAGACAATTGACACCTCTTTAACCTGGGGTTACCCTTCTCTCTGGATCTGTAAAGACTTGATTACCTGCAAATGCTCGCATTCTAAGCATTGTCTGGCATCCTTGAATTTGTCTATATATATGTTTCTGGAACATACCTCTTCATTCACCTGAGAAAGGTGCAGTGCTCCGAAAGCTAGTGTTTGAAACAAACATGTTGGACTTTAACCTGGTATTATAAGACTTCTTACTGTGCTCACCCCAGTCCAACATCGGCATCTCCACATCATGGCTACCATCGACACCGCAAACTGCCGGCTCAAAGTGGAGACAATCTCCAGGAAGATCGCACATATAGACACGGACATTAAGTTTCTGCAAAGACGCAAGAAGGCAGACAAGATCCCGAAAGGGCTACAGATCACAAACCCACGCAAGTCGACCTACAACACAGACTACGCTGAGAGACTCTGCCATCACACCTCTCTCACACTCTTCAACCACCTCATACGCCAGCTCTACAGCAGACGACGCAATCTGGAAACCAAGATAGAGGCCATATTCTCAACTTGCACTCAGGACGCAGCAGAGCAGCTGCGGAACATCGCCAAACAGATGAGACAACGATACTCTGCCACTTTTATGCACACCAAGAACAGGAAGCTAGAGAAACTCGGCATCACCACCAGCAGCAACCAAACCTCCCCCGGTACCACAGTAGAAAACAATACAGGGAAATCTATTGTCAACTTGTCGGACTACACCCTTCAACCAGACTAAATCGAAGTCCTCAGCAGAGGGCTTAATTTCTGCACCACCACCAAAATGGACCCCTTCAGTCTCACGGCAGACACGGGGGAATTCATCAGGCGAATAAGGCTCCGGGAATTTTTCCACAGACCCCAAGAGGCCGACAGCGAACCCAAGGAGACTATCAATGAACCGGAACAGCAGACCGAGAGATTTGCGGTACGGCAAACGAAGAGGAAAGAGTCGAATTGGACCCCTCCGGAAGGCCGCTGCCCTAGACTCGACATGTACGCTCAGGCCGTCAGTAGTCACCTCAATGCCAGATTCATCAGTCGCATTCACAAGACAGCCCCGAACATCACCCAAGCACAACGCAACGCCATCCACGCTCTCAAGACCAACCGCACAATCGTTATCAAACCAGCAGACAAAGGAGGGGCCACCGTCATACTGAGCAGAACGAAATATTGCAAAGAAGTATACCGACAACTCAACAATCAGGAACACTATAGACAGTTACCCACAGATCTGACCAAGGAACACATCCCGCCAACTCAACAGACTGATCAAGACCTTGGATCCAGACCTTCAGAGCACCCTACTTGCTCGCATACTCCCCGCCTTGGAGATCTCTACTGCCTCCTGAAAATACAACAGGCCAACATACCAGGCCGTCCTATCGTTTCAGGCAATGGGACCCTGTGTGAAAACCTCTCTGGCTACATCGAGGGCATCTTAAAACCCATCGTACAAGGAACGCCCAGCTTCTGTCGCGACACGACGGACTTCCTATAGAAACTCAGCATCCATGGATCAGTTGAACCAGGAACATTCTTCATCACAATGGACGTCTCGGCACTCTACACCAGCATCCCCCATGACGACGGCATTGCTGCAACAGCCTCAGTACTCAACACCGACAACTGCCAATCTCCTGACGCAATTCTGCAACTCATCCGCTTCATTCTGGATCACAACGTGTTCACCTTCGACAACAAGTTCTACATTCAGACACATGGAACAGCCATGGGGACCAAATTCGCACCTCAATATGCCAACTTCTTCATGCAAAAGTTTGAACAAGACCTACTCACCACACAGGACCTTCAACCGACGTTATACACCAGATACATCGATTACGTTTTTTTTCCTTAGGACCCACGGCGAAGAATCACTGAAACGACTACACGATGACATCAATAAGTTCCATCCCACCATAAGACTCAGCATGGACTACTCTCCAAAATCAGTTGCATTCTTGGACACACTCGCCTCCATCAAGGATGGTCACCTCAGCACTTCACTTTACCGCAAGCCCACGGATAACCTCACGATGCTCCACTTCTCCAGCTTCCACCCTATACACATTACATAAGCCATCCCCTATGGACAAGCCCTCCGTATACACATGATCTGCTCAGACGAGGGGGAGCGTAACAGACATCTACAGACACTGAAAGATGCCCTCTGACAAACGGGATATGGCGCTCAACTCATCGATCAACAATTCCAACGCGCCACAGCAAAAAACCGCACCGACCTCCTCAGAAGACAAACACGGGACACAACCAACAGAGTACCCTTCGTCGTCCAGTACTTTCCCGGAGCGGAGAAACTATGACATCTTCTTCATCGATGAAGATGAACATCTTGCCAAGATCATCCCCACTACTTGCCTTCAAACAACCGCACAACCTCAAACAAACCACTGTTTGCAGCAAACTACCCAGCCTTCAGAACAGCGACCATGACACCACACAACCCTACCATGGCAATCTCTGCAAGACGTGCCATATCATCGACATGGATACCACCATTACACGTGAGAACACTACCCACCGGTTTGCGGTACATACTCGTGCGACTCGGCCAACGTTGTCTACCTCATACGCTGCAGGAAAGGATTACCCCTGTAGCCACCTAAGATGGACACTGGGCTAACAAAATTGAGAACTGCTAAGGCTGTAGGGAGAAAACAGTCTTAGCCAGGACAAGCAGTCTGCAAAGGCTAATTAGCATTCTGCACGTATCGAGACTAGTTTATGGCCAGGTGCAAAATCTCAACCAAAGGTGTAAATAGCAAAACGCTTTGCATAGTAATGAGGCGATCCAGATCTGGGCACACACAATAGCAACATTTGGGTTTGAATGGATACTTTGAGTGGACGCCCAGACGAAACGGCACCAGAAGTATCCATCACAAAAGACCCTAGAGACCGCCCTACCCATCGAGAAGAGACCCTCAGATTGGGGGATTTGTAAGACATCGATTGGGAAATTACCCAATCGATACATGGCAGGTAAAGGCCCGCCCCGAAAAGGCACGGACATTGGGGGACCTATAAAGGTAGACCCCGCACATGGTTCTGTCTGTTTTTGTGCTCCGGCTTGGACTGCTGTTCTGACTCCGACTCCAGCCTCCAGATCCTGTCTTCCATCACCAGCCGTTGAGCACCAGCCATCATTCAGTAAGTGCCAAAACGACGCTCGCTACGTGAACCCGGCATTACTTATACATTATTCGACTATTAGTGAACAGAAGGTGCAGCCCAGAAAGGAACAAAGGCCTTGTCCCCTGACCTTGCTGGTTCCTACTTAGATAAGTATTTAGTCGTTTAATAGTAGAAATAAGTATTAGTCTTTAGCATGTGCATGCGTATTTATTATATTTGTATAATAAATATCAATCGTTTGAACTTACTAATCGGTGTATAGTTTTATTACTTTGAACCTGACCTTGAAATACTTGTGAGGTGTCTAAATACGGCACCTGGCGACTCCGAGCTGAAAATACACACACAGAGCTGTAGCAGTGTTAAGCACACGGCCTTTAAACGGAGGCGTGTTAATCCACTCCAATAAACGCGTAATACACTCAAGTAAAACGTGCAACATTTAGTGGCGACATCCTGACGGGACGCGGTTACAAGTGGCACCCCCACTCCGTCGAGGACCCTGAAATTTGAATTAGAAATCTGGTAAAGAAAAAGAAAAGAAATCACAAGTATTCAAGGTGTTCAAACGAATAAACGTAATTCGGAAGTGTGTTTAGTGCATGCGTACTAAACCTGAAAGCATTTTTGTTGCGACAAACTTTCGGGAGTTTTGTGAACGGAACATAGCGTAAGCCTTACCCGTTTCGTGAGACATAACCTCAACACCCCCTGTTCCAAATTTAAGTGAGTCAGAGAAAATGGCCATGCAGGCAATGGAACGCCTCATGAATCCAGAACGGTTTGTGGTCGCAGCGACCAGCAGTAGCCGAGTAGGTCAGTGTCCCGTGTGGGAGCTGGAACTCCGCAAGTATCTGCAAGGAAAGGGATGGCCCCTTTGGAAAGAGTTCTGTATGAATGAGGAGACAGGTCCCGGAAGTATAGGACATACTTGGTGGGAGAACCTCTCTCAAATTCATAAGAAAAACCTTAGTAAAGCACGCAATGCGATGGCAATCGTGTCCTGTTTGGCACAATTGCGAGGCACAGAGGAGGTCGTTCAGACGCTCCGGGCAGAATTAGAAGAGAGAAATCGGATGAGTAAAGTGGATGTCAGGGACATCGAGAAAGAAAATATGGATCTTAGAGGGAAGCTGGCAGAGAAAGGTAGAGAGGTGGATGATGCCAAGAGGGCACATCAGTCTTGTCTAGCCCATCTCAGCAGTTCCCAGACCCAGTACGAAAAAGCCTGTCAGGACGTGCAACGTGCCGTCCTGATAAGAGAAGAATCAGAAAAGCAGGTAGAGGCTTTGCAGAGGCAATGCTCTAACCTAAAGGCAGCTTTAAGAGCACTCAATGCTGCCACCACAGAACAAAGACAGAGTACAGTAGACCATGCAAAATGCAGGAAGCAGATTGCGGAGCTGCAATCGCTGCTTTCAGTGCAAAATGGGTTCCAAAGCACCTTTGGAACGCAGTTAGATGAGGAGAATGCCCCAAACTGGAAAGAATTAAGCGAAACAGCGCAGCGTTATGTTCAGGGAACATGTGCGCCAGCAGCGCAGCAGAAAAGACAAGCACCCCAACCCCCCACAGATCAGATAGTTACCGCACCAATGAATCCAGTCACCACCCAAAGGAAAGCGACCGCAGAAGGCGCACCCGATATCACCTACACCACCCCCTTAACTGTAACCCAACTCAGGGACGCGTGTGAGAAGATCACTCCGTTTCTCCCCACCGCAGACCCCCACCAATTTTTCGCAAAAGTAAAGCAACAGGCAACCATGTACGGCCTGGACGAGAGAGAGCAGGTTAAGCTCACGGTTCTGAGTTTAGACCAATCGGTTGTAGCAGCCCTCCCCGACCCACAGAACGTTGGCGGAGGCACCCTAGAGGAAATGCACACCTCCATTTTAGATGCCATAGGGTATAATCGAGGTGACCCAGTAGAAGGACTTAACAAGTGCCGACAGAAGAAAACCGAGCACCCCACAGCATTTGCAGGAAGGCTGTGGATCCATTTTAACGCAGTTTTCGGCGATTTAAATAGAGCCCATTTGAACCGAGAAAATATGGTTAAATGGACGCACACCATAATTTCCCATGCCACAGGTGCAGGACAGAGTGCTTGCAACAGCTATGACCCCTCAGAAGAGGCCCATAATGAGAAGTGGGTCCTGAAAAGATTGTCCCGCGCTTGGGAGCAATCAGTTCAGGGCAGAGGCAAAGTGAAATCCCCAGAAGAGGCTCAGGCTGCAGCAGACATACAGGCAGTGAGAGAGCACCAAAACCCCGCGTGGGTAAATGAAGGAAAGAACAGCCCTCCACAGAAGTCGCAGGAATGCTACAACTGTGGCCAGTTAGGACATTGGGCTAAGGAATGTAATGCACCTCAAAGATCACAGAGAGGCCAGCAGACAGGCACTCTGAATAGGAATAAAGCCAAACCAATCCATAGTATAGGGATACAGTCAGGACAGACCAATGTGGACGGGACGGACTGACGGTGTTCGGGCTCCCCCACTTGGGTCTGTGACACTCTTTGGGATCAATCCGGAAGACCGGTAGTCACAGCTAAGTTTAGAGGGAAGCCCATAGAGTTACTTTGGGACACAGGAGGGTCCCGCACCACGATTAATTCCACCACCACGGCACAGGCAGACACGTGGCCGACCACCTCCACCATCACACTTAGCGGTTTCACAGGACACTCGCAGCAGGGACACATTACAGCACCCGTAGCAATCCAGCTAGGGAACATTTCCACCAAACACCCCGTCGTATTAGTAAATCTTCCCCGGACAGCAGAACACATCCTAGGGATAGATTTTATGAATGCACATAGCCTGTCGTTCGACCCAGTTAACCAGTGTGTCTGGTGAATGACAAGATCAGACAGAGCACCCGCTACTCTCACAGTAGGAGAGTACGCTAATAGGATTAGTGCAGTAGGAGACTATTCATTTGACCTGACTGCACTAAACACGGACAGACAAGTAAAGGCAGTATTACACAAACATAGGACAGCATTTGCCAGTCACCGGCACGACTGTGGCAGAATGACTGGACAAATTCACGTTACCGGACCTGACCCCCGACCACAGAAACAATACAGATTTCCCCTAGAAGCAGAGGGAGAAATAGAGAAAGTGACAGGTAGCTTATTGGAGCAAGGTGTGCTTAGAACAGTAGCCTCGACCAATAATGCCCCTATTTGGCCAGTGAGAAAGCCCGACGGATCATGGCGTCTGACCATCGATTATCGGGAGCTCAATAAAGTAACCCCAGCAGTAGCCCCCACGATAGCAACAAGTCCCGAGACCATGCTCAAACAGGGACTCAACTCCAAATTTTTCACGGTATTGGACATTAGCAACGGCTTCTGGTCAATCCCATTGGCAAAGGCGTGCCAGTACAAATTTGCCTTCACTTTCAAAGCACAACAGTATACGTGGACATGCCTTCCACAAGGATTCCACAATTCCCCCTCCATTTTCCACCGACAGCTGGCGAATGGTCCAGAAAAATTTTCCCGCCCCGAATGTCTGGTACAGTATGTAGACGACCTACTACTGCAGACAGACACAAAGGCAGAGCACATTACGCTTCTGGCCGAGCTCCTGGAACTTTTAACCTCAATTGGATGTAAAGTTAACCCCAGAAAGGCCCAGATTTTGGAAAATAAAGTGATGTATTTGGGTACAGTCATCACGCACGGCAAACGCGAGATCGAATTCAAAAGAATTGATTCGATTGTCAAATTGCCCCTTCCCCAGAATGTTTCAGCCCTCCGGTCATTCTTAGGACTGGTTGGTTATTGTCGGAACCACATCGACGGATTCGCGACAAAGGCAGCCCCACTCTCAGACCTCCTTAAGAAAGGAGCCCCCTGGGAATGGCTTCCACAGCATACAGAGGCTGTGGAGGAGTTAAAGAAAGCCCTTAGCGCAGCACCCGCGCTACAAGTCCCAGACCACCTTTCCCCCTATGCAATAGAGGTAGCGAGCACAGATCTGACCCTCTCGGCCGTGTTACTTCAGGAACGGCACGAGCAGCTAAGACCAGTGGCTTATGCCTCCCGACTTTTAGACCCAGTGGAACAAGGATTTTCAGCCTGCGAGAGGCACCTCCTAGCAGTTTTCTGGGCAGTTCAGTACTTCTCGTACATTACCGGACTCAACCCCATCACTATTTTGACCGAGCACACCCCCACACAGTTACTCCTAGACGGTCGACTGAAGGACGGTTCAGTTAGCCAGATTAGGGCAGCTAGGTGGACACTACTTTTACAAGGACGCGACATTACGGTGAAACGGACCCGGACACACACATTTTTAGCCGACAACCTCCAATATCCAGGACAGCCCCATGATTGTGAAATTGTAGCACCCCTACACAACACAGGACCCTTCATAGCGAAGACACCCCCCAGGAAGATAGGGAACCCAAGACAAAGCCCCCAACACACAGACACGTGTGGCCCACTACGGATATACGTGGACGGTTCATCCACGGTTTTAGAAGGTGAGCGTATCACGGGATGCGGCATCTATGTCGAGGACGCGCAGGGTCGCGCTCTCGAAGAAATAGCGTTAAAATTGCCAGGTCACTTAGGCGCGCAGGCAGCAGAGCTCGCGGCCATAGCATACATAGTGGACCACCCCGATTCTTTCCCCAGCCCGGCGGACATATATTCGGACAGTCTATATGTCTGCAACAGTTTAACAGATTTTCTACCCCTGTGGAGGACACAAGGTTTTGTCTCCGCAGACGGGAAACCCCATCCATCAGCCCCTTTACTCCGCCACATTTTAGATAAAGCGAAGGACAGGACCTTCGGCATCATAAAAGTTAAAAGCCACCATAGGTCATCCCCCCCTGGGAATGTAAAAGCCGACGCACTGGCTAAGGCAGGTTCCAGGCGAGGACACTTGTGGACACCCCCAGCTAGCGCACCAGCTAGCGCCCCTGTGAGCGCAGTTCAAGTCTCACGGACCGATATCAAGGATTTAGCTGAAGCACAGAAGCAGGATGAGGATCTCAGGGAGATTTATAAAGGCAACTTTGTGCCTCAGTTTGACAAGTTTAGACACGCACTGACCACACATGAGGGTGTGATCATCAAGGACCAGCTTTATGTGGTCCCGCAGCAGGACAGAAACCAAATGATTGCCTTGTTCCATGACGGGCATGGACATCAAGGGATCGACACGACCACGAGGCACCTCAGGCAGCTCTGTTGGTGGCCTAACCTAAGGACCGATGTAACCCACTACATCGAGAATTGCCTTATTTGCGCCCAGAATAACCCGGAGAGGTATTCTAAAAAGGCACAGCTTCGGCATACTCGACCAGTTAATGGCCCCTGGACAAACCTCCAGATCGACTTTATAGGACCATTGCCCCCTTGTAGGAATGGCTATAAATACGTTCTGGTGGTAATCGATACCTTTACCAAATGGGTAGAGGCATTCCCCTCGAGAACGAATACAGCTAAGACAGCTGCAAAGATCCTGACCCACCACATCTTCACGAGATGGGGTTTACCCAGAAGTATAGATTCGGACCAGGGATCTCACTTCACAGGACGTATCATGAAGAACGTCCTGACCATATTCGGCATCAAACAAAACTTTCATATTGCGTATCACCCACAGTCCAGCGGGATTGTAGAGCGCATGAATCGGACCCTAAAATCCACACTTAGAAAAATGGTTCAAGAGAACAACTCAACATGGGATTCAGTGCTCCCATTTGCACTCATGTTTATCAGAAATACAGTTTCAACTTCCACAGGATACACACCACACACACTCATGACCGGACGCCCTATGAAAGGTACAGAATTCCTTTTAGGACTGGACATGACTAGCCCCGAAGTGACGGCCCTCACACATGAAAAGGCAGTTAAAGACCTAGTTGAGACTGTGAGGTCTGCACAGATCGCAGCCGCAGTTCAGTTAGGGAAACGGCGTAGACAAAGCACAGCATGCTTTAATAAGACCGTACACCCCACAGAATTCCAGGTTGGGCAACAGGTAATGCTATCTGTATACAACCCCAGCAGTTTTTTGGCACCAAAATATTCCGGCCCATATTCAATTTCGGATAAAATTAGCCCCTCAGTTTACAGGATAAAATACCCCAATGGAAAGACAGCGTGGTTCCATATTAACCAGCTAAAGGCATATGGAACACAGTCTAACCATACACACCATGTCTTGCTAGACGCAGCAGAACACCTCGCCCCGCCCACTAGAGACACGTTTCCACCATCCCCCTCACAGACCAGTTCTTCATCGGACTCGCCCACGACTCCGCCCACTGACCACGACAGACCACGCCCCGAAACGCCCACAAGCTGTCGCAGCAGAGACAGCGATACAGACACTGACTCTGAGGACAGCCACAGCACACAACACTACAGCCCACACTGCAGCGACTATGACCCCGACTCCAGTGACCCCATGGAAGTCACCTACATCAAATATCCAGACCCACCACCCGACCCCGACTACCCCGACAATACCCATTCACTTTTAGACCCAACACTCTGGCACAGGGACAATTCGTACAGACTTGTCCGCAACGACGAAAGTGACCCCCGGTCACATAATTCAAAAATTTCATGCCTGATCCACACAAGGGTGTGGGATCCGGGAGAGCAGGACGACACGGTGTCTGAATCCCGATATGGCAACCCCTTTGTGACCCTGTTCACAGAGGCAGAGAAAAAGTGAGGTGTCCAGATGATGTAAAATAGGAATCGCTTGAGGGAAGCGATGTCCTTTCTGATGGAACCTGCACGTATGTTTTGTTTGTGAGTTTATGTTTGTTTGTTTCAATGTTACTGGTTCAGTTGGAGGTTGGACACCTTCTTTTCAGCCGAAAAGCTTGTGACCACCTCGCACGCACTTTAGTTTGTCCGCCGATACTTTTGAGAACTTCGGTTCCCAACCCAATGGTTTGATTGTGCCCTCACACGCACACTATACCTCTGAGAACTTCAGTTCACTGTTTTCAGATGTTGGAGCATCTTGGCTCCTCCCTTGTTTTTAGGTGCCCCTCTATTCGGTGAAATAGAGGCTGCAAATCCACGGTAAACACATTCTTGCCCGTTTAATCCAGGTTACTCAGGCAGTGGACAAACGGCACTGAGGACCCGCCCTGTCTGAGAACCCACTTTGGTCAGCCAAGCTCGGGTATGGCACAGCACGCCTTACCCGGGGATCCCATTCAAATCGTACCCGTAGCGGCCCATACGCAACCCATTCGACCTTTTGTTTCCAATTTGTTTTCATTTTTTGTTAGGTAGCCCTTAGGCCGCCATCCCACATGCTATTTACATCCAGGAACATTCGGATGGTAAATGAGCAAAGCTTGCGAGACGGCTCGCAGGAGGAAAGTTGTTAGGTGTATTCTGTTCATAAAATTCGCCTTTGAAAAAAAAATGAGGTGAGTCACAGGGTGTGACTTGGCCAGTCATTTTAATGGTCAATTGGAATTAGAGGACAGATACACTAACAAGTACGGATATTAAACTGTGTATTGACAGATACTGTGCTTGATCCCATAGCTTTCGAAGGACGAAAGAGGGTTCACAGCAAGGATCGGCCATACAGGAGGAAGAGAAAGAGAATGAAGAGAAGACCATGATGGAAGCCTACCTATTACTGTTAAATGTTATATTTGTATGTGTGGAAGCAAGTCACGTTTCCCCCACAACCCCCGCCGTCAATGTTTCCCTCACACCAACTCCCCCGTGCTCAGCTCTGATCAGTGAAGTTCAGACCTGGTGCACAAAATTTATGACATGGTACTCCATGTCATACGTGATTGAATCACTGCTAGTGATTGCAATCCTCTGCATAATCGTACAGACCCTCAGGTTGAGGAAGTGGAAAAGGAGAGCTTCCCGTTCCTGCCCCTCAACCGTCTATGGAGTTCGATCCCCTATTTTTCGGTTTCATCAATCCCCCTTGCCCCTTGATGAATAAAGCACTATGTGAATAAAAGATACCCATGTATTATATTGTCCTGGACTCGACTGCCAAGTCAGGAAATGTTATGTAATGTGGTATGAATGAATAAGGTTTAGACTGTAATAAAATGTTTAAGGTAAGATAAGGATAGTTATGATAGGTAGAGGTTCCCGGTTTTGGTAATGCATGTCCCCTTTGACATAGCGCCAAGTAGAGATGTCAGGTAAAAAAATTTCTTCCCATAGTCAAGGACAGAGTAGACGCCCAGGAACTTGCCGAGGTCAGGGAACACAAAGAAGGCACCCAGAAGCACTCGAAGCAACGTGCATAGGTGATCCTTCACAATTTTATTGTGAGGATCACAAGGAGGGAATGTAGCCACCTAAGATGGACACTGGGCTAACAAAATGGAGAACTGCTAAGGCTGTAGGGATAAAACAGTCTTAGCCAGGACAAGCAGTCTGCAAAGGCTAATTAGCATTCTGCACGTAACGAAACTAGTTTATGGCCAGGTGCAAAATCTCAACCTAAGGTGTAAATAGCAAAACGCTTTGCATAGTAATGAGGCAATCCAGATCTGGGCACACACAATAGCAACATTTGGGTTTGAATGGATACTTTGAGTGGACGCCCAGACGAAACGGCACCAGAAGTATCCATCACAAAAGACCCTAGAGACCGCCCCACCCATCAAGAAGAGACCCTCAGATTGGGGGATTTGTAAGACATCGATTGGGAAATGACCCAATCGATACATGGCAGGTAAAGGCCCGCCCCGAAAAGGCACGGACATTGGGGGCCACTATAAAGGTAGACCCCGCACATGGTTCTGTCTGTTTTGCTCCGGCCTCGCTGTCTGTTTTGCTCCGGCCTCGCTGTCTGTTTTGCTCCGGCCTCGCTGTCTGTTGTTGCTCCGGCTTGCTGTTCTGACTCCGACTCCAGCCTCCAGATCCTGTCTTCCATCACCAGCCGTTGAGCACCAGCCATCGTTCAGTAAGTGCCAAAACGACGCTCGCTACGTGAACCCGGCATTACTTATACATTATTCGACTATTAGTGAACAGAAGGTGCAGCCCAGAAAGGAACAAAGGCCTTGTCCCCTGACCTTGCTGGTTCCTACTTAGATAAGTATTTAGTCGTTTAATAGTAGAAATAGGTATTAGTCTTTAGCGTGTGCATGCGTATTTATTATATTTGTATAATAAATATCAATCGTTTGAACTCACTAATCGGTGTATAGTTTTATTACTTTGAACCTGACCTTGAAATACTTGTGAGGTGTCTAAATACGGCACCTGGCGACTCCGAGCTGAAAATACACACACAGAGCTGTAGCAGTGTTAAGCACACGGCCTTTAAACGGAGGCGTGTTAATCCACTCCAATAAACGCGTAATACACTCAAGTAAAACGTGCAACACCCCTATCTCTTTATCTGTAAAAATTCAATTACCTGTAAATGCTCGCATTCTGAGCATTGTCTAGCATCTTTGAATTTGTCTATATATATGTTGCTGGAACATATCTCTTCATTCACCTGAGGAAGGAGCAGTGCTCTGAAAGCTAGTGTTTGAAACAAACATGTTGGACTTTAACCTGGTGTTGTAAGACTTCTTACTGTGCTCATCCCAGTCCATGCCAGCATCTCCACATCATCTCAAACTCTGTAATGACAATGACGTTGACAGTCTTTGCTCCCTTCACCTGTAATGACATTGACATTGAGTCTTTGCTCAGTTACCCTTTAAATACATTGAAATTGACAGTCTTTGCTCCCATATCCTGTATTAACATTGGCACTGGCAATCTTTGTAATGATATTGACGTTGGCATTGACTGTTTTTACGCCAATATCCTGAAATGACATTTTGACAGTCTTTGCTCCCATGTCCTGAAATGACACTGACAGTATTTGCTCCATTACCCTGTAATGACATTCACAGTCGTTGCTCTCATACGCTGAAATGACATCGACCATGACAGTCTTTGCTCCCTTACCTTATAATGACTTTGACATTGGCAATCTTTGCTCCCATACCCTGTAAAGACATTGATATTGACAGTATTTCCTCCCATTCCCTGTAATTACATTGGCAGTCTTTGCTCTCATGCCCTGTATTAACATTGGCATTGTCAATCTTTGCTTCCACACTTTGTAATGACATTGACGTTAGCATTGACTGTTTTTACGTCAATTTCCTGTAATGACATTTTAACAGTCTTTGCTCTGATATCCTGTGATGACTTAACATTGAATGCCTTTGCTCCCGTACCCTCTAATGACATTGATAGTCTTTGCTCCCATACCCTGTAATGATATTGACAGTGTTTGCTCCCATATCCTGTAATGACATTGACAGTCTTTGCTCCCATACCCTGTAGTGATATTGACAATCTTTGCTCCCATATCCTGTAATGACATTGACAGTATTGTCTCCCATACCCTACAATGACATTCACAATCTTTGCTCCCATATCCTGCAATGACATTGACAGTATTGTCTCCCATACCCTACAATGACATTCACAATCTTTGCTCCCATATCCTGCAATGACATTGACAGTATTGTCTCCCATACCCTACAATGACATTCACAATCTTTGCTCCCATATCCTGCAATGACATTGACAGTATTGTCTCCCATACCCTACAATGACATTCACAATCTTTGCTCCCATACCCTGTAATGATATTGACAGTCTTTACTCCCATACCCTGTAAAGACATTGACACTGACAATCTTTGCTCCCATATCCTGCAATGACACTGATAGTCTTTGTTCCCATACCCTGTAATGATATTGACAATCTTTGCTCCCATATCCTGTAATGACATTGACAGTATTGTCTCCCATACCCTACAATGACATTCACAATCTTTGCTCCCATATCCTGCAATGACATTGACAGTATTGTCTCCCATACCCTACAATGACATTCACAATCTTTGCTCCCATATCCTGCAATGACATTGACAGTATTGTCTCCCATACCCTACAATGACATTCACAATCTTTGCTCCCATACCCTGTAATGATATTGACAGTCTTTACTCCCATACCCTGTAAAGACATTGACACTGACAATCTTTGCTCCCATATCCTGCAATGACACTGATAGTCTTTGTTCCCATACCCTGTAATGATATTGACAATCTTTGCTCCCATATCCTGTAATGACAGTGAAATGAACAATAATGACCCTAACATTGATCCAGTTAGGGCAAACTTTATTTTCTCGAGACTGAGAAATCCAGCCATGTCATTAACCCAGGTCTCTGATTTTGGGGGCTTCGAGTCCCTCCCACGTTAAAAGAATCCGTATCCGGGCTACCAGGGAGGCAAAGGCTAAAATGTCAGCCTCTCTCGCCTCCTGGACTCCCGGCTCTTCCGACACTCCAAAGATCGCCACCTCTGGACTCGGCACCTCCATGTTTTAAGTACTGTTGACATAGCCTTAGCAAAACCCTGCCAAAACCTTCTAAGCTTCGGGCATGCCCAGAACATGTGGGCATGATTTGCTGGGCCCCCCGTACACCTCTCACACCTGTCCTCAACCCCAAAAAACTTGCTCATCCGGGCCACTGTCATGTTTGCCCGATGGACTACCTTAAATTGTATCAGGCTAAACCTGGCACATGATGAGGATGTGTTAACCCTGTTTATGACATCCGCCCACAGACCCGCCTCTATCTCTCCCCTTTCCACTTGCCCTTTAGTTCCTCTATCTGTGTTTCCTCCGACTCCATAAGTTCTTTGTAGATATCTGATACCTTCACCTCTCCCACCCATTTTCTGGAAACTACCCTGTCCTGTGTCCCCCGTGATGGCAGGAGCGGGAAGGTCAGAACCTGCCTTCTTTAAAAATCCCGTACCTGCAGATATCTAAACCCATTCCCTGCTAGCAGTTCAAATTTCTCCTCCATATCCTTCAAGCTAGGGAAACTCCCGTCTATAAACAGATCTCCCATCCTCTCGATTCCTGCTCTCTGCCATCTCTGAAACCCTCCATCCAGCCTTCCTGGCACAAACCGATGGT